>NC_064850.1:167186398-167286398 GCF_024139225.1 Suncus etruscus
TTAATGTGAGGTTGATGTAAGAGAAGGTTGATTTGTTTAGCAACTTTGCAAGCCACTGCCCCCCCCCATTGATTTTTCCTGTGGTAAATGATACTGTATCAGAATAGCAACCTGGTCATGCTTTGATGCATATCAGATTTCATCATCAATAATTAGCAACATATCATTTTGAGAAATGTCTGGGCCAGGCCAAGGAAAAGAGATCAATTCTGAGAAACCTACTGTGGATATTTACCAGTGCTTCCAGTGGCTTATTAAATTGTGCTGTGCTGATTTCTCTTCCTCATATACTTCTATGCAAATTTGAAGAGGGATTCTAGATCTGCTAATCAATGAAACCAAATTATCCTCTAGAATTCTATTTATGGTTCTAATCTATCCTCATAATTAAGTATGCATATTGTATTACATACATTTATTTCTCAGGCCAGATTCAGATGAGGTGGAGAAGAGTTTCCTTTGGTGGGCTAGAGAAAGATAGAATGAAAACAGTCATATATTACCCAGAAGCCACTTTTCATAGAATCTGACTACCTTCTAGTATGTTAGGAAAATTCCCAAAATATCTATTCAATTGAAGATACTTTTATATTTTAACTTCTTATACTTCTCACAACTACATGATAGTTCATAGGAATCTTCTTTGAAATATATGATATATGGGAGGAAATCTTACTTTGTTATTGGTTCATCTATATGAAGATAAGGGATGAGAACAATTATTTACATTCCAGCTACAGGATACAGTTCTCTTTTGTAAAAAAAATAAAAATCGGGAGCCGGAGAGATAGCATGGAGGTAAGACGTTTGTCTTTCATGCAGGAAGTCATCGGTTCGAATCCCGGCATCCCATATGGTCCCCCGTGTCTGCCAGGAGCAATTTCTGAGCCTGGAGCCAGGAATAACCCCTGAGCACTGCCGGGTGTGACCCAAAACCACAAAAAAATAAATAAATAAATAAAAATAAAAATCGGTTTATGCACTCTTCAACTATGGGAATATTTGGCAGTCAGTACAAGAAGACATATGCATGGCATGCTAAGAATAGGGAAGACCAACATCTTATTTTACAAAGTCTTACTCTATGTGCCATAAGAAAAAAACATGCACTCAAGTTTAATAATTAAGAAGATAGGATACCAGATGGCTAGCACAGTGGGTAGGGCATTTGCCTTACTTGCATTTGGGCCACCCATGTTTGATCCGGCGTCTTATATATTCCCAGAAGCCTGCCAGGACTGATTTTTGAGTGTAGAGAGAGGAGGAACCCTCAGAGAGGCTAGGTGTGACCCTCAAACCATAATAATAATAATAATAATAATAATAATAATAATAATAATAATTGAGAAGTTAACCATAAGAATGTCTACAAAAAATAGGCATACTCTAGGAAAAAAACATTGATTTCAATGCCAGAACTGCTAAAACTATAAAGTTGGGAACAAGAAGAGAGGGTATTCTAATGTAACATTCTACTTGTCTTAGTTTTTTGCTGGTAACTTCAAATGGCCACACATAATAGGGAAGTAAAAGAGAAACATTCTTACTTCAATTATGAAATTTGGTGTCTTGCATCCCAAATGTTGTGTAGAAGAAAGAGAAGTAGTTTTGGAGAAACAATAGTTCGAAGTAGTAAATAGCACAGAGTAGTAAATATTAGTGACAAGGAAATAACTTTTAAATAGGAATATGTCATTAAATTGAAATGGTGCTGATAATCTGGTATGAATTTACTCTTTGGTTCTGATTTTAAATTATAATGTGTTTTTGAAGCATCTGTCATTGAACTGAATTGTCATTTAATTCAGTTAAATATTTTTGGACTAATGTTTGACACCTGAGTTTTCTCACCAATAAGCAACACTTTCAACAATTTTTGCTATCTGAATTTTGAATATTAGTAATAGTGATAGAATTTCCTAGGAAAATCATTCTCATCATGGTGACACCCATGATTGGATTTATTGTTGGTGGTAGTGGTGATATTCATGATTTTCTTACCTTACTACTAGAACCTAAATTTCAATAATACATATCAGCCTTGTTTTTATTTCAAATATTATGCTTTGCCACACATGCTCTGCTGACATTAGAGCTATTAATTGTTTTGTTTTGTTTGTTTTGTTTTGTTTTGTTTTGGGGGGGGGCACACCCGACAGCGCTCAGGAGTTACTCCTCGATCTGTGCTCAGAAATCACTCCTGGCAGGCTCAGGGGACCATCTGGGATGCTGGGATTTGAACGACCGACCTTTGCGTGCAAGGCAAATGCCTTACCTCCATGCTATCTCTGGCCCCAGAGCTATTAATATTTTTAAAGTACTATCTCATGATGTGTAGCCTGGACAATTTTTACTTGGAATTGTTATCATTTGTAAATAACTCATTAAGTGTTATTAACAAAAGGGAAATTGATATTCTGGGCATTTATTTTTCCAGACTAATAATAAATTAAATTACTGTATTTTCTGGCAATTAAGACGACTGGGCATATAAGACCACCCCCTAATTTTACAGTTAAAACATAGGTTTAGGCCTATATTTGCTGTATAAGACAGAATGTTCCTGTGCTGCAACTTTATCTTCCACAGTGAACCAATCACAACAAGCAAAGGTTCAAAGGTTATACTATCATAGACTTCCTCTTTGACTCTGGCCAATCTGAGCAGGCTTTTGACAGTGTCCAGAACATTGTCTAATTTGCGTGCATCAAAAATCTGCTTGGATTGGCTGAGTTAGAGAGGCGGTCTGAGGAGCCTTGAGGTGATTGGTGCAAGATCAAGTTGGACAATTCGTTTTGTGGCAATATTCAGACAATTTTTGTTTAGCGGCATATTGAAACATTTTTTGGGATATACTCGGCGTATAAGACTACGACCCCCCAATTTTCAGTTGACTTTTTTTTGTTTCAAAAGTCATCTTATATGCCGGAAAATACGGTTATATATAATATTAAAAATATATTAAATATATGAGATTCAAAACCAGGTTTTTGTTAGAAGGGTGATATTAGACTTGTAAAATTCTATTCTCAAGAAAAAGGATTATCTCTAAATTTTACTAAACTATCACATAAATTCTATTAATTTTTCTCTCTGGCATACAGATCTGATTATATTAGTACTACATAGCTATAAAAAGCCCTTATTAAAGAATATTTGTTTTTAATTATTTATAGAAACTAATGACTCTCAATGAGGCAATGCTGAGGTCACTAGAGAAGAGCTAGAGCCAGTTAAAAAGAGAATAATAAATAAGAAAACAGGATTTATTTCTCATTAGTGTGTATGGTTAAGTCTAATGATGCATGGATATATTAAGATCAAATAAGGAAGAAAAATTTATAGCATTTTAACATCAAGTTTCTACCTCTGACAAACTTTCAAGACATCACAGAAAAATAAAAGAACTACTTTTTTTTGGAGAACTTGATAGAATTTTCCCATCTTTCTTAGTCTGATGCTTTGCATTTCCAATGAAGTTAGCCACACACTTCCAAAAAATTTGAAAATATGAGATAGGTCTTCTATGACATTATTTTCTACACAACTTGCTTTTGAAATTTAGACATTAATGCTATGCAATAAATTCAATGAGCAAGTTTTTCCCTTAGGTTTCTGTGAAAAATATAATGAATTTGAAGCCATAGGAATTAAACATATAACACCTCACTTCTTACACAAATTAACCCAGACTATCAAGGGAATTTGAAGGAATATTCTTCTTATAAATTACATTATTGGTAAATAATGTAACTTTTTGTAATTTCACACTATTGATAAGTATGAAATCTTTCATCGTGAATGCCAGATACTATGTCATAATTTATAGTCATTACTTTAATTTTTTTGAAAGCTAGATGGGCCACGATTATTATTGTAATTTTACAGCCTAGATAACTTAGGTTTGAAAGATTATATACTAAGATTATGTACCAAGACCACTCAGCTAGTAATTTGTATTTTTCTCTACTCATGTTGCATATACATTATTGAGGACATCATTTTCACATTAATTTAATATAATTTCCTACCGAGTGTTATAGGTGAATAAATTTTATAGTTATATTCACCTAATGTTATAATTGAATAATTAATTTTAGAAAAACTAGATTCTCCAAGACATACCAATAGGAGGGTACAATTGAAAATTGAATCTGAAATATCCAAATTTCTGAGTTCTGGCAGGATACTTGTCCTAGACACCAGAATAAAAATTATCCTGTCCCTAATTAAATAATAGTTTTTGATTACTCTTTTTTTGCTGCCTCACTCCCAAACAAAATTTTGAGGCATATTGACTGTTTTGTAGGGAAGAGGGTCAAGACCTGTTTTGTCCTTAACTTTCATATCGTTGCAGTCTGAATACTACAAGTAAAACTCAACGTGCTTTTCAGTTACAGATGATCAAAGAGTAAGCTCAAATGATTCAAAATTGCATATATACATAGGAATAATAATGGTTGTCAGTATTTACAGCTAAAATTTTGTAGTTAAATTGGATCACATTAAAAATAGGCTCACAATGGAGAGAAGAATTTGAAAGAACTGCTCTATTCACATCTGTGGTCTCCTTCAGCTGAGTGCTGAGAAACTAACATACTAGCGGATGTTGCTGGAGGTCTGAATGGTGTTGAGAATGGCTCCTTGCCTGCTGGCTGAAATCCTCATCAGGGCAAGCTCCAAAAAGAAGCTATTTCTCCTAAAGCCTGTCGACTTCTATTAGATCACCTTGGGCATTAATTTCAATTTTCATGTTCTGCACTATAAAAAAATGTGGGGAGGAAAAAAAACTTCATATGTGCCCAACCTTAGCTGCCAACTGTTGGGGAAAAAATTTGATTTCTATTGAATACTGCACTTTGGAATGAAAGAAAACATTGTCTAAATGAAGCCGAGGCTCTCAGTCACCTATGCCTATATTACTGTGAAATCAATTATGTGGCTCTTTCGAAAGTTACTGATTGTAGCAAATTGAATGGCCTTCATTTCAGCATAATTTGGAGAGGTTGATGTAATCAGAGACCTTACACCACAGTGAGATACAAGATTCGTGATATTCAGATGGGAAAAAAGCTACAGTGGTTAAGCTTGTTCCGTACCTTCAGCTTACTGGCTGTAATGCTTTCATAAGTACAAATGAAATTGTTTTGATGAAGGTGGTGATGGTTCTGAAGGATGGATGAAGGGCTAAGGGAGTGGAAATAAGGTTGCTGGAAATCACAGTATTGTCCTCCTATGCAAGAAGGCTGCAGAATCTAATCCTAGGCCTAATTGGTTGCAAATGAAACACTTTAATATCAAATCTTGAGTTATGTCCCAGAGCTGAGGTTCAATCTTAGCTGTGAGAAGAGGTGAAATGCTTGATTTTTCTTGCCATGAATGTTGTTCCACTTCATTCTTTTGGAAGTCTGGAGGACCTAACAATTGCTCTTCAAATTATAAATTAATTTTTTCCCAAACCCTAGACAATTTTTGGCTTGAGCATATTTGTGACAGATTTGGTTTCATTACATTTGCCTACATAAATAGTATGAATGCTTGGTATATGGGAAACTGCATATTTTCTATCAAGAGTTCCTAATTTGTAGCAGTTCTATCAATTGCTCAGTGCTAAAAACCATAAGGTTTGCTACAAGTCTATCATAGCGTCTCCACATTGCATGAAAGGTTTCTGAGTAACAGGAAGCAGGCTACTTGGTCTTTGAGAGGTGCAAGATATGAATCATTATTATTATTATTCCTTTTGCCCTCTAATTACAACATATTCTGGCCTTGAAAATTTATGTGGTTTTGACTCAAAAAGACAGAGGATATTTTTTAGGATGTTATTTGTTGTTATATTTCATTTTTTCCTATTTGTTCATGGATTTCAGGAACAAAATAAAATAGTGACTACTATCTATTACTATAAATATAATTCCTTCATTTAGATGGTAAACTTGTATCTCACTGTGGTGTAACGTCTCAGATTACATCAACTTCTATAGAGTTGTCAGAACTTAAAAATGAAGAAAGAAGAAACTAGGATTAAACTCATATTCTTAGTCTGGATTCATCATTTATATAAAGGAGTGTCAGTGTCTTTCTTTGCTAATCATAAGAATCTATTTTGTAGATTAACTGAAGAATCAAATTACAAATTAAAATACAAATCACAAATGCATATATGTCAGTGGGTATCAAATTAGAAAAAATAAAAATCTACTTTTATTGGCTACCCAATTCTTGTAAGGGCTTTGAAAACATTATTTTTTTTCTCTTTGCATAGAATGACATGTAACATATCTCTCTTGCCTGATATACTATGATGTATTATCTAGATAGTATACTTGAGTTCAAAAGATGTTAAGTCAATTTTAAAATTGTGAGGTCTTAGAAAATATAATTGCTTTTGAAGGTTTTATCTTATTTATTCTTAATATATAAGAGTATATTATTAATTATCTTATCTATTCTTAATATATAAATTAATAATCATAGATTTACAAGGCATGGCCTTAAAGACTTGTTGGGTGTGGGGGTAGTCTCAGTCACCTGGACTAAGTGGTCAGCCCAGGAGGCCTATGGCTAGCTGTCCTACCCAGAGCCCCCAGCATTCCAGCTGAAGAGACACAAGGACTGGCATGTGGAGTCTCCTGTGTGCAGCCCCTGCCTCTGTAGTTTGTGAATGCATAGGAGATTTTCTCTACTCTCCCTCTCCTCAGGGTCCGATTTACCAGGCATGGCTTTGAAGACCCATCTGGCGTGGGGGGATATCAGTCCCCTGGACTATGGCTAGCTGTCCTGCCTAGAACCCTGAACATACCAGCTGAAGAGACACAGAAGAACTGGCATGTGGAGTATTCTCGTTGCAGCCCCTGCCTCTGTAGTTTGTGTATGCATAGGGGAAGAATTTCTCTCCCCCATGCTACACCCATGGCCGGATTTACCATGCGTGGCCCTGAAGACTACTCTGGAGTGGGGGATCTCAGTGCCCTGGAATAAGTGGTCAGCCCAGGGGCCTAAGGCTAGCTGTTCTGCCGAGAGCCCCGAACATACCAGCTGAAGAGACACAGAAGAACTGGCATGTGGAGTATTCTTGGTGCAGCCCCTGCCTCTGTAGTTTGTGTATACATAGGATAGAAATTTCTCCCCCCCCACTGTCCCCCCATGGCCCCATTTACCAGGCGTGGCCTGAAGACCCTTCTGGAGTGGGGGAATCTCAGTTCTCTGGACTAAATTGTCAGCCCAGGGGTCCTAAGGCTAGCTGTCCTGCCCAGAGCACTGAACATACCAGCTAAAGAGACACAGAAGAACTGGCATGTGGAGTCTTCTGGGTGCAGCCCCTGCCTCTGAAGTTTGTATATGCATAGGAGAGGAATTTCTCTCCCCCACCCTCCCCATAGTGCCCGATTTACCAGGTGTGGCCCTGAATACCCGTCTGGCATGGGGGGGGGGTCTCAGTCCCCTGGAATAAGTGGTCAGCCCAGGGGCCCTAAGGCTAGCTGTCCTGCCCAGAGCCCCCAACATACCAGCTGAAGAGAAACAGAAGAGCTGACATGTATAGTATTCTGGGTGCAGCCCTACCTCTGCAGTTTGTGTATACATAAGAGAGAAATTATCTCCCACCCTCCACCCAGGGCCTGATTTACAAGGTGTGTGAAGCCCCGTCTGGTGTGGGGGGTCTCAGTCACCTGGTCTAAGTGGTCAGCCATGGGGGCCTAAGGCTAGCTGTCCTGCACAGAGCCCCCAACATACCAGTGGAAGAGAAAGAAAAGGAAGGACTGGTATGTGAAGTCTTCTGGGTGCAACCCCTGCCTAGGTAATTTGTGTATGCATAGGAGAGGAATTTCTCTCCCCCACCCTCCCCATAGGGCCCGATTTATCAGGTGTGGCCCTGAAGACCCATCTGGCGTGGGGGCCCTCAGTTCCTTAGACTAAGGGGTCAGTACAGGGGGCCTAAGGCTAGCTATCCTGACTAAATTGTCAGCCCAGGGGGCCTAAGGCTAGCTGTCCTGCCAAGAGCCCCAAACATACCAGCTGAAGAGACACAGAAGAACTGGCATGTGGAGTCTTGTTGGTGCAGCCCCTGCCTCTGTAGTTTGTGTATGCATAGGAGAGGAATTTTACTCCCCCACCCTCCCTCCATGGCCCGATTTACCAGGCGTGGCCCTGAAGACCCATCTGGGTTGGGGGGGTTTCAGTACCCTGGACTAAGTGGTCAGCCCAGGGGTCCCAAGGCTAGCTGTCCTGCCCAGAGCCCCAGCATACCAGCTGAAGAGAAACAGAAGAACTGGCATGTGGAGTCTTCTGGGTGCAGCCCCTGCCTCTATATTTTGTGTACGCATAGGAGAGGAATTTATCTCCCCCACCCTCCCCCCAGTGCCCGATTTACCAAGCCTGGCCCTGAAGACCCGTCTGGCATGGGGGGATCAGTCCCTTGGACTAAGTGGTCAGCCCAGAGGGCCTATGGCTAGCTGTCCTGCCCAGAGACCCCAAGATACCAGCTGAAGAGACACAGAAAACTGGCATATGGGTGCATCCCCCAGGCATTTTAAATTTTAATGGATGTACATATATACACCCAGTATGCATGTATGATATGTTTTTTGATGTCAAATATCAGTGAAATCAAGTTACATGAAAGAGCACCTATATGAATACGTGCCTATATGCATCTAAACCATGCACACATTTTTTCAAACTACTTAAGTAAATATACCCCTGAATACTATAAGTTTTAAATCTAATATGATAAATTTTAGTGAGAAAAAAAGACTTACATAATTAATTTGGTTTTTTTTTTTGGGGGGGGGGAGGGTGGGTGGGCCACACACGGTGATGCTCAGAGGTTACTCCTGGCTCTGCACTCGGAAATTGCTCCTGGCTCAGGGGACTATATGGGATTCTGGGGATTGAACCCAGGTCCATCCTGGCTCAGTTGCATGCCGGGCAATGCCCTACCATTGTGCTATCGATCCAGGCCCCTTACATAATTAGTTTTAAAAATGAATTAAACCAATGAAACTTTAAACACAATAAAGAAAATAAAGGAAATTGTACTTAGGCTTTGGGTTTAGAGATAATCTCTGTTTTGACCAAAGGACTGCAGAAGTTGCAAATTAACTCTCAGAGGAACTTGCTTAAAGTCCAACATTCACTGGTTATAATGAACCCTGGGGTAATTCAACCTAATTCCTAGAAAGTTAGATTTTATTTATTCAGATTTATTTTAAATTAATTGTTAGATATTCTGTATTACCATGATTTAGAACCATGAGATAGAGAAGAGAGAGTAAGAGAGATATAAAGAGTTTGACCTGGACTGTGAAAAATTGTGAGTACTGACTGTGTGTGTCTCTTCACTGTCCTGTTGCGTGAACCTCTTGGGAGTGGGCTGAAAAGAGGCTCCAGAAAACTCGCTCTCCTAGAGGCCCATTCTAGAGTGGAAATGCCAAGGAACTGCTCCATCATATAAAAACCATCTATAAGCAGTACTTTGCAGAAGCCAGGTCCCCTGTTTGTGATGTCAGGCTGGAAAAATCCACGACACTACACCTGCCCAGTGGGGCCCGACTGTAAAATATTGTGAGTGCTGCCTGTGTGTATCTTTCTACTGCCCTGTTGTGTGAACCTCTTGGGAGTGGGCCGAAAAGAAGCTCCAGAAGAACACAGCTGCTCTGCTTCACTACATGGACATGTATTCTTTCTAAGGAAAGAACACCATCACAACAAGAAGAAAAAAATCAGACTAAGAACTGTGCTGGATCACTGAAGCCCAGCATTTCTCTCTGGACTGTCTTCTCTGCTGCATGCTCGGGCCTAAGATTTGATCCTGTGTGAGGCTTCATACACAGAGGGCTCCCCTTCCTTGAGGCAAGTCGACCCATCCAGAAAGGGCAGAGCCAGAGGAGTGTGGCTGCCTACATTATTTAACCAATGAATAAAACAACAGCACGTAGAAAAACCCACAATACAAGTGTGACAATGGGGAAACAATGCAGGTCAGCATAAGACATAGAGAATGAAGAAGACAATTCTGATGACCAGATAATGCCCAAACAACAAAACAACCTCTCAGATAAGGACTTTAGACAAGCAATATGGAAGATGCCCAAAGAACTCAAAGAAACCATGGATCGAGTTGAACAGAACAGTAATAAAAACCAAGAAAATATGAAGACAGAAATCACAAAACTCCAAACTGAAATAACATGTCAACTAACAGGCCTGAAAAAGTCAGTAAACGAACTGAATGACAAAATGGATAAGTTCTGGGAAATGGTATCAGAAGCTGAGAATAGAATTGGTGCTGTGAAAGATGAGATAAATAACAAGTCCACACAGCAGCAGAGATTGGAAAAAAAAAACGTAAAATAAATGAACAGACAGTGGAAAAATTAGTCAAAGAATGGAAACAGATGAAAATAGAAGTCTGTTATAAGCTCGACAGAAACAACTTAAGAATAACCGGAGTCCCAGAGACTCAGGAAAAAAATTTCCAGAAAGAATCAATGGTCAAGAATATCATTAAAGAGAAACTTCCAGAGCTAAAGAATATATGTGATCAAATCCTGCATGCTCGAAGAGAACCAACCAAAAGAGACCCCAGAAAATATAACCCAAGACACATCCTAGTCACAATGACGAATCCCACAGAGAGAGACATAATTCTGAAAACAGCAAATCAAAAAGGGAAATTACATTCAAGGGAGCATCCTTGAGTTTTACAGCAGACCTTTCACCAGAAACACTCAAGGCCAGAAAGCAGTGGTGGGATATTGTGACAAGACTGAATGAAATGAATGCTTCACCTAGAATACTGTACCAGCAAAACTCACTTTCTGGTTAAACAGAAGAAGAATACATGGTTTCACAGACAAAAAACAGCTCAGAAACTTTACAGACTCAAAACCAGTCTTAAGAGAAAAACTGAAATACCAAATTTAAGACAAGATTAACCAAAAGAAACACCAAATTTCGATATAAAGATGGCACTAAATCCCAAGAAAATTCTTTCTATCAATGTCAATGGACTAAATGCACCAGTTAAGAGACACACAGTGGCTAAATGAATCAAAAAACTCAATCCAACCTTCTGATGCTTGCAAGAAACGCACCTGAATAGTCAGAACAAACATAACTCAAAATAAAAGGCTGGAGAAAAATTATCCAAGCAAACAACACCCATAAAAAAGCTGGAGTGGCCATACTAATATCAGATAATGCAAACTTTATACTCAGGAACTTTGTAAGGGACAAAGATGGACATTTTATAGTAATCAAGGGGTATGTAGAGCAGGAAGAAATAACTCTCCTAGACATATATGCATCCAATGAGGGGCCAGCAAAATATTTAATACAATTGTTGACAAATATGAAAAATAATATCAATAATAACACAATAATTTTGGGGGACCTCAACACAGCTTTGTCAACACTGGATAGGTCAACCAGACTGAAACCCAACAAAGAATATACTAGACCTTAGGAGAGAAATGGAAGAAAGAGGCCTAGTGAATATATATAGGACACTCCACCCCCAGAAACCTGGATACACATTCTTCTCTAATGTACATGGGACATTCTCTAGGATAGACTTCATACTGGCACATAAAACATACCTCCATAATATCAAGAGGATAGAAATTTTGAAGGCTACCTTCGCTGAACACAAGGTCCTGAAATTATTTGTGAATTCCAAAGGGACACAGAAGAAAAACTTTAACACCTGGAAGTTAAACAGCCTGACACTGAATAACCAGTGGGTACTAGATGAAATCAAGAAGGAAATCAAAAGGGTCCTGGAAACAAATGACAATAAAGACACAAACTATCAGAACTTATGGGACACAGCAAGAGCAGTACTGAGAGGAAAATTTATAGCTTTTCAAGAGCACATCAGGAAAAAGAAGGGGCTTACCTGAGTAGCTTAATGACACAGCTAATAGAACTAGAAAGTGCTCAACAGAAGGACCCAAAAATAGGGAGACAGAAGGAAATAACAAAGCTGAGAGCAGAAATCAACAAAGTGGAAACCCAAAAAACAATCCGAAAGATCAACGAAAGCAGATGTTGGTTCTTTGAATAAATAAACAAGAGTCATAGACCACTGGCAAAACTAACAAAGAAAGAGAGAGAGAAACTTGATAACTCGTATTAGGAATGAAAAAGGAGAGATCACTACTGATATGGCAGAGATTCAAAGGGTAATCAGAAACTACTTTGAGAAACTCTATGCCACTAAAATGAGAACCTGGAAGAAATGGATAAATTCTTGGAGTCTTATAATATTCCATGGTTGAAGGAAGAGGATGTAGCATATCTGAACACCTCCATCACTATTGATGAAATTAAAACGGCAATAAAATATCTGCCCAAAAACAAAAGCCCAGGCCCAGATGGATTCACTAATGAATTCTTTCAAACTTTCCAAGAGAAACTACTACCAATCTTGGCAAGACTTTTTCATGAAATTGAACAAACGGAAACACTTCCAAATAGCTTTTATAAAGTCAACATCACCTTGATACCTATACCAGACAGAAATGCTACCAAAAAAGAAAATTACATCCAATATCGCTGATGAATGCAGCTACAAAGATTTTCAACGAAATCCTGGCAAATAGAATTCAATTACTCATTAAGAATATTATCTACTATGACCAAGTAGGTTTCACGCCAGGAATGCAAGGATGGTTTAACATACGTAAATCTATCAACATAATACACAATTTCAACAATAAGAAAAATAAAATAAACATGATCATATCAATAGATGCAGAGAAAGCATTTGATAAGGCCCAACACCATTCTTGGTCAAAACTCTCAGCAAGATGGGAATGGAAGGAACCTTTCTCAATATAGTTAAGGCCATGTACCACAAGCCAGAGGAAAATATTATTCGAATGGAAAAAAAATAAAATCCTTCCCTCTAATTCTGGCACAAGACAAGGCTGTCCTCTCTCACCACTCCTATTCAACATAGCACTGGAAATACTTGATATAGTGATTAGGCAAGAAAAAGATATCAAGGAAATTCAGATAGGAAAGGAAGAAGTCAAGCTTTCACTGTTTGCAGATGACATGATACTCTACTTAAAAAACCCTAAAGACTATGAAAAAGCTTCTAGAAACAATAGACTCACATAGCAAGGTGGCAGGCTACAAAATTAACACACAAAAATCAATGGTCTTTCTATACACCAATAGTAATAAGGAAGAAATGGACATTAAGAAAACAACCCCATTCACAATAGTGCCACACAAACTCCAATATCTTGGAATCAACTTGACTAAAAATGTGAAAACCTATACAAAGAAAACTATAAAAGTCTGCTCCAAGAAATAAGAGAGGACACGTGGAAATGGAAGCACATTCCCTGCTCATGGATTGGCGGGAGTAACATCATTAAAATGGCAATACTCCCCAAAGCATTGTACAGATTGAATGTGATCCCTCTAAAGATACCCATGACATTCTTCAAAGAAGTGGATCAGGCACTTTTGAAATTTATTTGGATCAATAAACACCCTAGAATAGCTAAAGCAATCATTGGGAAAAAGAATATGGAAAGAATTACTTTCCCCAACTTTAAACTTTACTACAAAGCAATAGTTATCAAAACAGCATGGTATTGGAATAAGGACAGGCCCTCAGATCAGTGGAATAGGCTTGAATACTCAGAAAATCTTTCCCAGACATACAGTCACCTAATTTTTGATTAGGAGCAAGAAATTTTTGAAATTTTTGAAAGGAGCAAGAAATCCTAAATGTAGCAAAGAAAGCCTCTTCAACAAGTTGTGTTGGCACAACTGGCTAGCCACTTGCAAAAATTGAATTTAGACCCCCAGCTAACTTCATGTACGAAGGTTAAATCCAAATGGATTAAAGACCTTGATATCAGACCCAAAACCATAAGATATATAGAACAACATATAGGCAAAACACTCCAGGACATTGAGACTACAGGCATCTTCAAGGAGGAAACTGTACTTTCCAAGCAAGTGAAAGCAGAGATTAACAGATTGGAATATATTAAGCTGAGACGCTTCTGCACCTCAAAGAAAATAGCATCCAGGGTACAAGAGCCACCCACTGAGTGTGAGAAACTATTCACCCAATACCCATCAGATAAGGGGCTAATCTCCAAAATATACAAGGCACTGACAGAAATTTACAAGAAAAAATCATCTAATCCCATCAAAAAATGGGGAGAAAAATGGACAGACACTTTGACAAAGAAGAAATACAAATGGCCAAAAGACACATGAAAAAATGCTCCACATCACCAATCATCAGGGAGATGCAAATCAAAACAACTATGAGGTACCACCTCACACCCCAGAGAATGGCACACATCACAATGAGAATAAACAGTGTTGGCGGGATAAGGAGAGAAAGGAACTCTTATCCACTGCTGGTGGGAATGCCGTCTAGTTCAACCTTTATGGAAAGTGATATGGAGATTCCTCCAAAAACTGGAAATCGAGCTCCCATACGATCCAGCAATACCACTCCTAGGAATATACCCTAGGAACACAAAAATACAATACAAAATCCCCTTCCTTACACCTATATTCATTGCAGCACTATTTGCCATAGCAAGACTCTGGAAAACAACCCAGATGCCCTTTAACAGACGAATGGCTAAAGAAACCGTGGTACATATACACAATGGAATATTATGTAGCTGTCAGGAGAGATGAAGTCATGAAATTTTCCTATACATGGATGTACATGGAATCTATCATGCTGAGTGAAATAAGTCAGAGAGAGAGAGAGAAAGACGCAGAATGGTCTCACTTATCCATGGGTTTTAAGAAAAATTAAAGACATTCTTGCAATAATAACTTTCAGACACAAAAGAGAAAAGAGCTAGAAGTTCCAGCTCACCTCATGAAGCTCACCAGAAACAGGGATGAGTTTAGTTAAAGAAATATTTACGTTTTGAACTATCCTAATAATGAGAATGTACGAAGGAAATAGAAAGCCTGTCTAGAGTACGGGTGGGGGTCCGGTGGGGAGGAGGAAGATTTGAGACATTGGTGATGGGAATGTTGCTCTGGTGATGGGTGGTGTTCTTTACATGACTGAAACCCAAACACAATCATGTATATAATCAAGGTGTTTAAATAAAATATAAAAAAAAAAACTTGTGACATCCGAACAGCAAAAAAAGAAAGAAAGAAAGAAAGAAAGAAAGAAAGGAAAGAAAGAAAGAAAGAAAGAAAGAAAGAAAGAAATGAAAGAAAGAAAGAGAAAGAAAGAAAGAAAAGAAAGAAAGAAAGAAAGAAGGAAAGAAAGAAAGAAAGAAAGAAAGAAGAAGAAAGAAAGAAAGAAAGAAAGAAAGAAAGAAAGAAAGAAGAAAGAAAGAAAGAAAGAAAGAGAAAAGAAAGAAAAGAAAGAAAGGAAAGAGATAGAAAGAAAGAAAGAAAGAGAAAGAAAGAAAGAAAGAAAGAAAGAAAGATTTTGACCTTTAGAATTAAGTATATCATAATGACCTGGCACAGGCCTCAGAAGAATGGGCATCCTCCATTCATGCTGGAACCAGGCAAGCTATCTACGAAACATCCACGGTCTTTTATAGCAACAGCTGGAAGCAGTCCTCTACCAGGAAAGAAAGACACTACCAAGGGTCTGACATCGACCTCTTAAAAGAGACTTCCGTTTACAGTCAGAAGACTTGACAGCAACAATGACCTGCTCTACAGGACATGGTTCTCTCTAGTGCCCCTTAAATGTGAGGTGAAACGAGAGGATGCTTTGCACCATCCTGACTGCAATATGGGATATGCAGACTCCAGGATCTTTAATACAGAAGCATGATACCAACAACAGAGACTATGTGAGGAATGGAGGTGTATTGCCACTACAGATGATGACTTGAATTGGACAAACTAATTTGCCTGGAGCCTAGAGTCAGTCCTGTGCCAGGAAACTTCAGGGGTAGGGTCTCCTTGTATTTAGACCATAATTTGTCTTTCCATGTCCCTTATGTTTTGGTGGGCCTATGCAAACAAATGCCACTTTAATACCATTTTTTACTATGTTCCCTTGACTCCAATCCTTAAGAAAAACAAGCCACTAAAACTTTTGAGGTTAATTTAAACTAGTTAGCATGTGCATGGAACTAGAGAAATGTACTTTGTCCTCAATGTTTAAGGAGTTACATAAGTCTAATGTCTTTAGATTATATTGTGTGCTGCTAAGAAATAGTTTGTACTACAACTGGGGATTTGAGGGACAAAGTAATTGTATTGCACATGGGTTCAGTTTTGTTTTTCTTAATGTTCTTTGGCTGAAAGTTCAAGGCTGGGATATCATCGATGGGACTACCTAGAATTCTGTTTATGGGTGATTGGGCTTCCACTGTAACTTTACCCTGTCCTCTTTCTTTGCATCTTTGTTGTCATAATTAAAATAAAAAAATAAAAAAAGGAATTAAGTATATCAGAAAAACTATGTCTGCAACCCTTGAAAATCTGAGAGTATAATTTCAAACCCAAATTTAAAGACAAATAAGACCATCATCTGAACTAGAAGATAACATCCTTACACATACATACATACATACAGAATATAACAGAATTCTTTCTTCCTAAGCATTTATATATTCTATTGTTTTGGGGGACATATCCAATGGTACACAGGGCTTATACTTGCCTCTTAATTCGGGAATTACACTAATCAGGCTTCACTGACAGTGAGGGATGCTGGAAATCTAACCTGTGTCTTCCAATGCCAGATATGTGTCTTTCCTGGTGTACTATCTCTCTAGTCCCTGTAACCCTTAGTTTTCTCAAGTCTTCAACAGATGGAATGAAGTTTATTCACACTGGAGGGAACCATCTGCTTTACTCAGTGTACTGATTCAAATGTTAATTTTCTCTAAAGCCTAACAAGTAAGAACAAATTGCTATTCTGTCCATAATAAAAGCAATGCAGTGTAAACCTGAAACCACGAAATGGCTGGCCCATTATCCTATCCAATGTTGATAGGAGATCCAATGTTGATTTTTCAGCTCTCAGGTTATACACTTACAAGCTGTTGTTTCTAGGTTAATTTTTGGGCAATGGAATCTCATAACCACCAACCCTGTCACTAGAATAATTTTGCTTCTGAGCTTATTAGATATTATAAGGGATAGCATGAGAATGATTTTGACTTAAATTCACAGAACTCATTCTCCTACAATTAATTGATTATTGAAAAAATTGCTTAATTTTTTAATTACCATTCACCATTGATGAAACTAAGTTTCATCAATAAAATAATTACAAAAACAAGAAATAAAACAGCATGAGAATTGAATGAGAGTATAAACCAGGGTGATAGTTCTGCAGGTAGAGCTTTAGTCTTACATGTAGCCAAGCAGAGTATAATCCCCCAAATTCATAAGATCCTCTGAGCCATGCCATGAGTGATCCCTGGGAGCAGAATTAAGAATAAGCCCCACAAAAAAAGAATAAGCCCCAAATACTGTTGGATGTAGCCCCAAATTGTTAAGAAGCATGAGATATAATTTTTACTTGGTACTATAGTCATCAGGGGAAGGTAATCAAACATATAGGAATATTAGATGAAATTATTAGTTTATATTTAACCCAATACTATTTTGTATACAATAACAAAAATTATTAAAAAGGGTCAGAGGGGTAGGGTGTGACTCAAATGATTGTCAGGCCCTAATTTCAATCACCGTCACTGAACTGCTGAGAGTTATAACCTAACACCAATTTTTTGAGGGTTTGTCCTAACCCAGCTGGGCCCAGTGCTTATTTTGGGGTCCTCAGGATTGCTCCTGGTGGTGCTTTAGGAACTGTGGTGTGCTGGGCATTGAACTGTGGTCTCAGTCATATTGTATTATCTTTACAGTCCAGCACTTTTTTTTTTTTTTTTTTTTTTTTTTTTTGGTTTTTGGGCCACACCCGGCATTGCTCAGGGGTTATTCCTGGCTGTCTGCTCAGAAATTGCTCCTGGCAGGCACGGGGGACCTTATGGGACACCGGGATTCGAACCAACCACCTTAGGTTCTGGATCAGCTGCTTGCAAGGCAAACACCGCTGTGCTATCTCTCCGGGCCCCAGTTCAGCACTTTTTAAGGCAGTCAGAGCACATAATATTTAATAAAGGACAATCTGAGCATAAATAAACTTGTAAGAAATTTTTGGAGGAGCAAGAACGTGAACTATTTCTAACATGGATTAAGCAAACATTTAAACTGAGTGATGTGAGTGGCTATAATGTCTATTAGCATCATTCTAAAATTCAGTTTGAAGTAATTTATGACTTGGATTTAAATAGAATCTATCCACATCCAAACCCTTTTTATCCACTTAATCTGAGTACCTTTCTGATGCAATTTATCTAGTAGTTTGAATTCTAAATAAAGTGTCTAGGCAGATATTTTTTATATATATTCAAATATTCCCACTGTTTCCTTTAAAGCTGTCTCATAAAGGCTATTATAACTATGAACTATGAACATAGAAATGCTGCTATATTTATATTATCTAATCATTTACAAAACATATTTGCTCAGTCCAAATTAAGTGATATTAGGTAGGGAACCTCAGTGGTAGAACTTTTGCTTTATATGTGAGATATCCTGGGCATAATACCCAGGAATAAAAATAAGGCCACAAGTGAAAAGACCTAAAATAGAGGCTACCAATATTATCCAAATTAATCAAGTCCTTATGAAAATCCTAAAAAATTACCTTCATGCATCATATGCACCACATGATTGGACTCTACTAGCCTAGAAAATAGTTAGTATTCACCCTTCAACTGGTGTTTTTTTCAAATAATGATTGAAGAGATCAGTCAAAAAACCTAAATTAATTGAAAACATGTTATTCTAAAAATAGTATTAAAAAACAGAGCTCTCCAGTAGTAAAATAATATTGCTTCATGAATACCCCATTAGTGAGGACATTTAGAGAGAGATAGGGGTGACCTCTTTGTTCCAGACTGTTAGAGAAAAATTGTGATCTAGATTATGATTTGTGCGTTAAGATTTTCTCTTTCTTTCCAAGGTATCCTTCCTAAAACTTTTATTTAACGTTATTTATTTATTTATTTATTTATTTATTAGTTTCTGGGCCACACCCACCTGAGCTCAAGAGTTACTCCTGGCTCTGCACTCACAAATTTTCCCTGGCAGTCTGGAGAACCATATGGGATGTTGGGGATCGAACCAGGTCCCTCCTGGGTCTGCTGTATGCAAGGTAAACTCCTCACCCAATTGTGCTATCTCTTTGCCCCCCCCCCCCAACCCACTTTGTAAGTTTTTTGAGGAAAAGGAGGGATCTAGGCCACATTAAGAGCTTATTCCTGGCTCAGTTTACAGGGATCACTTCTGGTGGTGCTTGGAGAGGATGGAGAGGGGGAGGGAATCATAAATTATATTTGGTTTCATGGATTTAAACTAGGATTTGTCATATGTAAGTAAAGTGTCTTACCTCTATACTATATCTCAGGCCCCAATTTATTTTCTGGTGCATTGAGGGAATGTGGGGGCTTGGAGTCTTGCCCAGCTATGATTATACCATACTCCTATGTCTCTGCTCAGGGGAGTATAAGTGTTTCTAGATATTAAATGGGGATAAAGTAGTGTTTTAATACTTGTACTAATCCTCTACCCCCTCTTGGACTCTTCCTAGATTCTGTATTTGCCGGTGTATAAGACGACTGGGCGTATAAGACGACCCCCTAATTTTGCAGTTAAAACATAGGTTTAGGCCTCTATTCGCTGTATCAGACAGAACGTTTCTGTGCTGCATGTGCCGCATGTGTTCCTATGCTCATGTACAACAGTGAGCTAATCACAACAAGCAAAGATTCAAAGGTTCTACTGTAATAGACGTCCTCTCTGACTCTGGCCAATCTGAGCAGGCTTTTGACAGTGTAGATTCGGGTCCAGAACACTGTTTAATTTGCATGCATAAAAAACCTGCTTGGATTGGCTGAGTCAGAGAGGCAGTCCGAGCAGCCTTGCAGTGATTGGTTCAGGATCGAGTTGGACAATTCGTTTTGTGGCAATATTCAGACAATTTTCATTTAGCGGCATATTGAAACATTTTTCGGGATATACTCGGCGTATAAGACAAGGACCCCCTATTTTTGGTTGAATTTTTTTTGTTTCAAAAGTCATCTTATACACCGGAAAATACGGTAAGTTGGAACATTTTCACTGGTTCTTAAATCTCTAAATGGAAACAATAGCATATACCAATCTTATTCTTTAGCAGTAAGGATTAATTGGCATGGTACCTTGACAATACTCAGTTCAGCATCTGGAATCTATTTAAACCCCACACCTCCTGTCACCTCTTATTGTTGGAGTTACTGAAGAGATAACTCCCGAATGTCAAGGTACAGTGAAATGCCAACATTTCTTATTTTCTTAGCCAAAATTATTGTTCCTTAACTGGCATTTATAATTTTATTTGTATATTTTTATCTCTGTAAGTATTTTTTAATTTATTCTACAGTGTGAAACTCTTAGCAACAGTGACCATCCTGAAATTTAGGTGGGTAACCTGATAAAATATATAAGGTAGCATTTAATGACTTTCTGGGTTCTTTGTTCTTGGTAGGAAAAACCATCTTATAACTTCTTTCTGATGAACGTCATGGTCTTCACTTGAACCTAATCTTTGACAAGGGAATGAAATTTACTATTTATGCAGTGATACATGAATGTGTTTTTATTAACTGTAATAAACAGAATTCTAAATGAAAGTTGGCATAGTATTTTTATACTTTAAATTTAGCAACAAAGATCTATGCAGATAGAATGCTGTCAATTGGAAAAGGGTAAACACAGACATTCCACAGTAGGTAGGGTCTAGTGAGGGAGACAGACATAAATAGGAGGGGAATTGTTGGACAGAAAGATAAAAAAATGATCTTGTGTCAGTGTGTCCATATAAGATGTCACCATCACACAGGGTGAATCAGAAAAAAGAGAAATAACGAAAATATTTGTAGTTTGGATCAATCATCTTCAGTACTTTTCAACCTTTTGTACAAAGGCACGCTTCTTTTCATTGAAAGAAATCATGAGGCACACCAGCATTAGAAAATATTAAAAAATAATTTAACTCTGTGGCTTCTCCTTTTATATCTGGTCTGTTACAGGGGGGGGGGGGGTAATCTATCTCAGTCCATTGGCCATTACAGGGGAGTGTCAACACACCTGAAAGATATTTAGTACCAGGCACAGGGACCAGAGATGGCAACGCGAGAGTTGCTGAAAGTAAGGGGACAGGAAGTAGAGGGGCACCACTCTGGCCCGGGAAGGAGGAGGAAGCGTGTTGGAGTCGTCATCTCTCTACCTTGGCCCAGGCGGCTCTGGGGAGAGTGAGTGGGGGAACCAAGGAACAGACAGGAACCACACCTCCAGGTCTGGGAATGCCCCGTTCCTTCCTGCTGAGCCCGTAATATGCTCTGAATCTCCTAACTTATACCATACAGGTCTAGTCAGCCCTGACACAACACCCAATTTCTTCAGATAATCCACAGCCCATAAAACATTATAGCAAAACATTGAACCATCTAGTAATATCCCTATCATACTTAGACAAGCCACCTGGATAGGAAAAATAAACTCTAAATCAATGATATCCTCAAGCACCTCTAATGCCATCAGTACAGTAGACCATTTTATTAAACAACTCAAAAACTCAATACTTAAAACCACCAAATGCAAAGAAATATGGGCAAACTAAGGAAGATGCTAGCAGCGGGGGACATGGAGAGAAGAAAGCCTATCAAGTTTCCTAGTCCAACAAAACACATGTTCCCAATAGTTGAAAACTTAAAAGCAACAATAGATGTTTTAGCAATGGAAATCAAGGAATCACTAGCCTCTGAAATTAAGATATCTATAGATGAACAATTCAACCAACTCAAAGAAGAACTTTTACAGAAAATGAAACAATCCATGCAACAGGAATTAAGGGACATAAAAAACATGTTAGCAAGCCATAATAAAAGAATCACACAGTTAGAAGAATACATAGGGGAACTTGAAGAAAAACTACAAAACAACAATGACAAAGAAGTCAATAAGAAAGCAGGAGACAAAATATTGGAGGAAAAACTTAGGTACCTAGTGAACAAAGATAAAAGAAATAACCTAGTTGAAAAACGCTGGAAGAATCCAATAAGTACAAAGCATAAGTTGATGATTGTATTTCACGCTCAGACCCAGAAT
Organism: Suncus etruscus; assembly: GCF_024139225.1. Lineage (NCBI taxonomy): Eukaryota > Metazoa > Chordata > Mammalia > Eulipotyphla > Soricidae > Suncus > Suncus etruscus. The sequence continues at coordinate 167,208,605 of NC_064850.1, forward strand.
GTTGGGTGCAGAAAAGTGACAAAATTCACCAAAAACCTAAAATGATTATTGATGCTATCCTAAAAGTTTTAAAGTAATCTCATCTTAATTTATATTTATTGTGAATATGTATATTGAAAGAGAACTCAATAGATTCTAATGAACCTATTTATAGAGATTCAAACTGATTTATTAACTCTTATAAAGCTAAAAAAATTAAAAATTATAATGTAAAACTTAAATGTAAAAAATGTAAAATTTATAATATAAAAATGTATATGTAAATTCAAAATAATTAAATGTAAAAAATGTAAAAGTTATAATGTAAAAAAATTATAATGTAAAAATGCCAATTATATGTAACAGTCTCATAGCAGGCCCATTACCAAGATTCACCTCTGATTGAAAATTGTAAATATAGATAATTTACATTTCAGCTAATTTAACTAGAAAATAGAGATCATAATTTGAGAAAACTAGAATTAAAATATATTCCTTATGTCACTAATAAATACTCACTCAAAAATATTAACACTAAAAATGGAACAAAAAAGTCAGTAGAGGAGGCGCCGGAGCTATGGTGCAAGTGGTGAGGCATCTGTCCTGCCATGCAAGCCTAGACCCCCAAGCCACATAGCCAGGAGTAACCCCTGAGTGTCACTGGGTGTGGCCAAAAAAAGACAAAAAAAGGCAGTAGAGGAAAATAAAAAAAGACATTTTACTTCGAATTTATCTAAACATAAAATATATATAAAGTTACAGAAAGATAAAACATCTCGGAATTTGAGAAGGCTATTACTCTAGTGTAATCCCTAAATTCACTATTCTTAATCTTATTTGTCCATATCCAGGGCCCTTGCTAAACTTCCAAATATTAGCCTTTAATATAGCTTGAATATACAACATATTTAGCTTACTGATTATAGTTTTATTTCTGGTCATAACATTGTCTCTCAAGGAAATTAGTGAATGTCCTTTCACCCACTAGAATAATCTCTGAGTTTATAATTATAAATCTGAATTTTCCTTAAAAATTTAGTCATCTATGATTATGGAAGATAACTGATAGCATGGTCTTTAATAGGGTATTTAAAAAATAAGTGAAATCCTGTTGTATAATGTTTTGAAGATCACATAAATCAAGATTAGTGTTTGCCACCAATAGCAGAATTGAGGAGCAGCTTTCCAGCATTAATCCACATAGCATTATAACATTAATGGGTATCCTGTGGTTTCATTCCCAAGCATGACTTTCAACATTCATCCCAAGATAGGAATTAATATAAGCAGTTCCTGCACTGTTGGGTCCCATTGAATAATTAATGTGAGCACAATGCAAGGGACTCTAAATTGTATGTCACTTCATATCCTATACATTTCACTAGAGAAATGATCATCATGAGTCATTTGCATGTGAAAGTTTAAGTTAGAGATGTCTGGGTTGTGACCACCATTACAAGAAATTTATAAAAGGCATTGCCTTAAGTCTGTGATGTGTGTCCATTTTGGATATTTAAAGATGAGTCTTTCAGAGCTAAATTCTGAGCGCTCGGTCAGGCTCTAGCATCAGTAAGCAAAAAGCAAAAATTTTTTTTTTTTTTTTGGTTTTTGGGCCATACCCGGTGACGCTCAGGGGTTACTCCTGGCTATGCGCTCAGAAGTTGCTCCTGGCTTGGGGGACCATATGGGACACTGGGGGATCGAACCGCGGTCCGTCTTAAGCTAGCGCAGGCAAGGCTTATCTTATCTCTATCTTATCTATAGCGCCACCGCCCGGCCCTGCAAAAAGCAAAATTTAACCGAGAAAAAAAGGCAGTACTTTAAATCTCATTCAATCTTGATCAGAGTCAACCCAGACTCTTAAATATAGCATTATAAAGAAAAGTGGGAACATACAAGATAAAGAAAAATATACGTTTTCTACCCTAATATTTTATATAATCTTAGAATGTATGATCTAATGTTAAGATAACTGATTTATAGACTAAAAAGAGAATAGCAGAGAGAGTCCTTGCCATGCATGCAGTCCTTCGGGGTTTGATCCCCGGCAGTGCATGATTCCCCCAAGACTGCCATCAGTGATGTTTGAGTACAAGAGTATCTTCTGAGCACTATTGAGTAGAAATGCATATACACTGTTGAGTAGAAATGCATATATGCATAGTTCTTCAAGGTCTATTTAAATGAACTCCTTAACCAAGATACAATTAATTCTATTTTTGTTTTCTGCATTGGAATACCACTGGTATCTTGGTACAAAGTCATGACTTTTTTTTTTTTTTTGCCAAAGTATTCAGGCCTCACTCTTGACAGGAGATGCTGGTGAACAAACCTGTGTCAACTGTATGAAAGGTAACCACCCTCCACTCTGTACTATATCTTTGGTATCTTGAAACAAAATTAAAATAATTGGCCATCCAATGAGATATTTGCCTTGGAAAGACATTTTATTATGTGCCATAGTAGATCGTCACTTTTATAAGTGATAGTAAGAGTTTAAATACTAAATAAATACATGTCTGATATTTCTTTACAATAAAGATTTAACTCAAATATGGAGTATATGTTATTTGGTAATGTACACTTTCAAGAATTGCCATTTATATTATTCCTACAGCTCTCTAAAGCCCTTTGAAATCCACGCATTTCTTTATAAGTAGTCTCAAACCAAACACTAATCTATAGACTGGTCTCTGAAGCAGTTTTATAATTTTACAAGCCACCTGCAAGTCTCCAAAGAGGCCCCAAATGAATTCCTTACATTGTAATTGAAATTTTATAGTAAAAATACTTTGTGGAAATATTTCAGTTACCAAAACATAAGCTTAATCTAATGATACTTATATATATATATTAATACCTCATGAAAAAATAAAAATCTTGTACTTCATCTTTTGTTTCCTTGGGCGCCATACCCAGCTGTAATATAGGATTATTCTTGGCTCTGCATTCAGGGATCACCCCTGGCAGGATTAGGGGGTCCATATGGAAAGCTAGATATCAAACCTGGACTAGGTGTCTGCGAGACAGAATCCCTATTCTGTATTCCAATTGCTATAGCCAAAGAAAATATGCTTATTCTATTAAGTCCTAAAGTTAATCATTGCCACTCTATCTAAAGCTTGCCTTTGGAGAACTGGTGACTTCTTGAAAGATTTCCTAGAAATAGAACGCTAAGAAGAATTAAAAATCTGTGGAGTTGTTCCTAATCAGTAATACGTCCATACTGATTAGCTCTCTCAGCAACAGAGCTTCAGACTCAAATAAGTTAATGGCCCAGAATCAAATGGCCACAAATCCGAAGTCTCAGGAGTTTTGGCAAGAACCATAAGAAACTCAGAAAAGTAGTTGCACAAATTCTTTGTGGTTATGTACAGCATGTATTATATTGTGATTCCTCTTGGTATTTATAATGCAATATGGAGAGAGGTAGGCTACTCTTTTATCCATGAAAAAAGAGAAAGTTTGGATGTCTTACACATTTATGGGATTAACTTCATATCAGCAGGCACAATTAAATCTTCCAGGGAATGGTGGTATCTTACAGAGGCATGACTTATACCTCAGTTTCCAGTATTGTAGATTCGGGTGCCAAAATTGATAATATGATGAAGAGAAAATAGCTAAAAGGATCTACAGAATCAGCAATGTTGTTCAAGGGAGTTCTGCCATGCTGGAGAAGTAGGATTATAAACATGAGTGAGATGCTATTTCTATGAACTCTAGGAAAATTTTCAGAGACACGTGACTTGAAATAGAGAATAGAAGTCATAATACAGGCACTATTGCTATTAAGGAGAGTTGGTTCATACTCACAGGTTGATGGGGCCAGAGAAACTTTAGTTCACTTACTTTTGTAGATTTGTTTTCCTCAATTTACTAGTTTCCTGTAGGGATTTATTAACTTTGTAGCATGTATGAGTTTCTTTGTTCAAAATTCCAGTAAAAAAGGGATTTTACATCCCTAAAAGTCCAAGCAAAATTCTAAAATGAACACTTTCTTGGCTACCTGGGTCCAATGTCGTCTGATTTAGCATATCAAATGTTTTCTTGCATAATTTTTAGTGGGTATTATTATCAAACTCTGCATCGTTATTGATATAGAGATCAAGCTGATGACCTCACATAGCAAGGGACAGTTTTATAACTGAGCTCTAGTCCTGAATAGTTAACATAATTATTCATTTGTGGTGCTACATATATTGTTTTAAATGCCTAAAATTACACAGTTGTTCTTTTAGGATTTAAGAAGAATAGCTTCCTTTCCTAATCTTAAAGAACTAGCTTATAAGAATCTTAGTCTGGAAGACTATAATTTTCTTAAGGTTGTTGGAATTTATCTGTCTAAATTAAGCCATAATATGTTTACTAAATATTAACAATGGTAGCCACTCAAAGCACTTAAATGAATAAAATATTTAATCTTCCATAATCAGATCTGATAAAATTGCAAAAAGATATTCAGTTTCTGTTACCTGGTTTGGTTAAGGTATTTATGCTATATTGCAGCTGATATTAAATACATGACTGGATTTTTCCTCTTAGTAGGGTATAGTGATTCTGAGGGAACTTTTCCCATTTATAATTTCATTTTGATAAAAGTGCAAAGATCAGTAGGAAAAATGGACTAAAATATACTGATAAATTTTAAAATTTGTGCTAAGAACACAGCAGTAAAACAGCTGAAGCTCCAATGTAGAGAATCATGTCTCCTGAAAATAAATATCCCCCACGCTCATAAACACCAAGGCTAGTGGTCAGGAATGAACAGATGTTTATTGCCTCGTGCACCCTCTGCTACTCTGGGATAATCTCTTAAACATCCCAAATCCAGTTTGAATTTAAATTAGATTCATATTTTCTTTCACGATTATTCCATTAAAAATATCATATGATTAGCCAATTAAATGGAAGAAAAAATCAGTAGGAGAGCAATCCCCTTTAATATTTTCAATTAAGATGTAGTGTGGCCAATAAAAACGGCTTACATTTTCATTTTATGGGTACCTATGGAGAGCATTATGACACAAATGACTCAGGAGAAGGTAATCGTTTCAAAATATATTGTAGTGGAAGACTGTAAACAGAGCAGTGTGTTAGCTTACAGGGGATGTGATGAAAATATAAAATTTTTTTTCAAAGAGGATTCATGTTTATTTTATAGTCTTTTTGGGTGCTTGTGCTTGCCAATTTACAGCACATATTTCTAAAATGCCATGGACTGTTCTCTCTGAGGGAAGGGTGGGAAGGTGAGGATATACCCATTAGGGGATAATACGTTTTTAAGGAGAAGAGTCATGTAGCAACTCCATCCTGTCTGCTTCCCAGATTTCAAATGGCCCTACACCAGGGCACAGTATAAAGCCTTAGTTTTTCATAGGTTCATGAGCAGAAGACAGAAATATAAAGGTGGGGAGGATATAAGGGGTGGTGCTACATAAAGTTAAAATGCTGCAAGGGATATGAAAGACGCTCAACTCAGCACATATACTGGAGATATTTTACTACTAGAATTTGATCTGTAATTTTTTTTATTTCCTTTGAGAGTGGATAACTTAAATAATATTAATGTTAATAGTATTTGATATTTATGCAACAAGTCAACCCATACTTATAAGCTTCTCAGTACAATATAATGCTGTTGAATAAAATCAGAAAAATATCTCAAGGATTGTGAAAGATCCTAAAAATGTCTATATATTTTTTTTCATCCCAGTTTTACGACATATATGTGTTATTCTGATTGGCAAAATAAAGTTCCTTTTGGCCTCTATCTGTAAGATTCAATAAAAAGTTTAAATATTTTATGAAACCAGATGAATAATATTGAAAACCTCAACACAATGAAGCAGGAATGTAAAAACAATTGAAAAATGTGAGCACAACTGTGATGTATTACAAATAATATTTTGACATAAATTCTTAACTTGATACCCTCCATGTGGCAACAAGTTTCCACATTTTAAAATTATTTTTATATTTTAAACATTTTTCTTCATTGTTAAAACTGCAGAGTATTCCATTCATCTGTCATTGACCATAATAAATGTTATAATGAGGGCCAGAGTGATAGTACAGCTGTAAGGCGTTTGCCTTGCATGCTCCCAACCCAGGACTGATGGTGATTTGAAACCCGGCATCCCGTATGGTCCCTGAGCCTGCCAGGGACAATTTCTGAGCTCAGAGCCAGGAGTAACCCCTGAGTGTTACCAGTGTGACATGAAACACAAAACAAATAAACAAATGTTATAATAAACTTAGGTTTGCATATATTTAAATTCATGTTTGTTTGATTATTATGTTTTGAGTAAATATCAAAAAGTGAAGTTAATTTGTCCTCTGGGTAACCTCTGATTTTTTTGAGGGATTTTCATATCATTTGCTATAGGGCTTAAACCAGTCAACTAACCTTGAATTAAAAGGTCATTTTTCACTACGTCTCTGGCAACACTAATTCTTTCTAGCCTTTTTCTTATATGTTATTCATGCTGGTATAAGATAAGCAGAGGAAGAAGGACAAATACTAAATGTTTTATCTCTTTTGTAGTGTATATAAAGACAAAGCAGGGAACAAAGTGAAATGGAAGATTACAACCCTTGGCCTTAAATTACAAAATAGCGAGGAGATAGGGAAGGAGAAAAGTGAGGTGGACTAGAGACAGTATCAGTGGGTCTTGGTCTTTTTGGAGGTGGTGGGATTTGTATATCAACACCTTAAATGTTGACAATTTATCACCTCAATGCCTATGTTATAATAAAAATAAAGTATAGCAAATAACTTACCTTTTCAAATTCCCAAATTAAAAACTAATCACAAGGTAATATCAGAAAGCTGATTTTGTCTGGTTCTCCTTATGGTTATATTTATTTGTCACTTTTCTAAGTTTAAGAACTAGAGGCAATAATAGGATTCCGTAGTAAATAAATAAATTCCTCAAGCTACTTAATAGGTTTCTGCTGTTTTTAATTAACATGATGAAGAATTTTTTTACAAAATCAAGCAGAATATTGAACTAATGACTATTTTGAGTTCTTTTATAGAATGGGCCCATTTTTTCTGATTTCATTCTTGACCTATAATTATATAAACTATATCAGTAATTAACTCAAATCTAAGATTTCAGGTATAAATTCAATATATTATCTGCAAAGCATAATCAGAAGAGCTGTACGATTACTTTTTGTGTGTACTCAGGCAAAAATTTATTTGAGAAATTTTTGTGAAAATCTCTCCATACCTTATGAGTCATTTATCTTTCTTGATGCATTATTGTTATTGTAATTTCAAATTTGTTATGTAGAAAATACCTAGACTCTATTTATCTTGGAGAGTTGAACACAATTCTTCAAAGGTAGGCTGTAATTTTCCTATTGACCAGGCTTTAAGTATAAGTCTATAGCAAGTAAAGTAAATTTTTAAGACCTTAACTTGTAAGTAGAAAATGTACCTGTCAGGAAACACTCAGTACCATCCATAACAGTATAACCTATAAGAAGTTAATGAAACTATCTTTTTATAGTTAAGTTTTGCCATTTGACTATATCTATTGAACTTTTCTTATAGTTTCTGGTATGATTTTTCCCAATTAAAATGCACTTTTTAAACTAATCATAAAATTACTGACAGGGTCACAACTACTTTTTAGTAGCTTGTCAGTTAACTATAAAACTATAAAGATAATAAAGGTAACACATATATTAAGTGGTTTTCTAAGTGTGCTACATATGTATGTATGTGTTTGGGTAAAATATTTAATGATTTCCAAAATACTGATTTTCTAATCAGTATTGATCAAAGTTGAGGACTGATTATATTGAGGATGCTTAAGATGTCTATTTAAGTAAAACATTAAAATATGAATTCCTTTGACTCTTTATGTTTATTCATAGTAATATGAAGTTCTTCCTAGGTTGATCATCTTCAAAATTTGGCTAGACACAAAATGGCATACCACTCAGAAATAAATAATAAGGGCCAGAGAGACAACATATTGGGTAAGGGAACTTGCCTTGCATGCAACTGACCGCAGGATATAATCTGGGCATCCCACATGGTCTCCTAAGAGCCTCCAGGAATCATTTCTTAATCTAGATCCTGATAACCCCTGAGACACATGGGGTGTGGTTTAAAAAGCAAACAAAAATAAATATTTTAATGATAAAACTAATGTACTAGTTATTTATTGAACGTTTATGAAGAACAACCCTAATAGAGCTTACAGTGCAGAAAATGAAAAGCAGGGTCTTTTTCATCCTCAATAGGAGCTCCGTGTGCTCCGCACATTGGTCTATAGTTCTGGCTTCAACATGCTATGAATCTTACTATCATTTTGGTTAGCAAAGTTAATCAATTAGGGGGCTGTACTATGTGTTTGTATATATACATATATATGTATATCAATGTTCACATTGTCTAGGTATATGTAGGCTATAAAAGGTTTAACTATAGTAAATATATCACTGGTTGGCAGAATTTGAGGTAAGAAAATTGATAGTCAAAAGAACTTTACTAGGACCTCTTGTGGATAAGGTAATTGATATCCAGGGTATTGAAAATCAGAATATGTCCTCACTCCTTGCTCAGTGAGTCATTCCTTGATTCTTGAGCATATTCTTGAGCATATTATCTCTGGTAACTTTTATGCTTGATATACATATTACTTTAGAACTTTTACTTAAAAACTATCATGAAGGAGGCCGGAGTGGTGCAAGCGGTAAGGCATCTGCCTTGCTCGCACTATGCCTAGGGCAGACTGCGGTTAGAGTCCCCAGCGTCCCATATGGTCCCCCAAGCCAGGAGAGATTTCTGAATGCATAGACAGGAGAAACTCTTGAGCGTCACCGGGTGTGGCCCAAAAACCAACACCTCCCAAACCCCCCACCCAAAATAGCGTGAAGATAATTATTTTTATTCTACCATTTTATTTTAATCTTATATTTAATGTGTATTTCTAGTTGGCAGAATTAGCATAATTGGTCATTTATTTATATTATATCAGTAAATTAACATCTTTTATCTTATGAGTGCTTTCTTTTTTACTCAATCTATTGTTTCTTCCCCTTTTTCAAACTTTTTGGAATCAATAAATAAAAATGCTTATCATAGTACAGCGTTAGGGAGTTTGCCTTGTATGTAACCAACTTGGGAAACTCTTGGGTTCAATCCCAGGCATCCTGTATGGTCCCCGATCCTGCCAGGAGCGATTTCTGAGTACAGAGCTAGCTGGGAGTAACCCCTGAGTGCCTCCAGGTGTGCCCCCCATAAAATAAATAAAACAAAAATAAATATTCTTATCAAACTTAATTTTTCTTTACATTTTCTTCCATTGTAGTTTTTTTTTTTTTTTTTTTTTTTTTTGGTTTTTGGGCCACACCCGATAATGCTCAGGGGTTACTCCTGGCTATGTGCTCAGAAGTTGCTCCTGGCTTGGGGGACCATATGGGACACCGGGGGATCGAACCGCCGTCCGTCCAAGGTTAGCACAGGCAAGGCAGGCACCTTACCTTTAGCGCCACCGCCCGGCCCCCATTGTAGTTTTTGTTGCAATTTTTGTTTGTTTGTTTTTAGGCCACACCCTGTGGCTCTCCAGAGTTACTCCTGGCTTTGTACTCAGAAATTTCTCCTGGCTGGCTCAGGGGACCATATGGAATGCCGGGGATCTAACCCAGGTCCGTCCAGGGTCGCCATATGCAAGGCAACTACTGCTCTACTGCTTTGCTATCACTTTGGCCCCTGTTACAATGCTTTAACTTATCTTTTTATCTTCAATATTCATTGCACAGTTGAACCTCTTATAGTACATTTTACATCTCAGCCCTTACATCTAGCGGTTTAATTTGCATCTTTAAAAACTCTTAGATATTTCTACTTAACTATTGAGCATAACTAATATTACTATATTAGCTATTTGTTATTTGCTACATTATATCAGCTTAATTAAATTAGTACTTTTTTACTTATAGGTTTAAGTACTTTTTTTACTAATAAGACTAATTACTTTTTTTACGTATATGTTCACTTACTTATTCACATGCCTGGTAATTTTTTTGTGGATTCCTGTTATAATTGAGTTATTCTTTTAGATTTTGAAAATATTTAGTATGTTTTGAATTTTCTTTTAGCAACAGATAAAATGTACCTGGTTTCAGTTTTAAGATATTAAGTGATATCAGAACAATGCTCAATGAAAAATAATTTGCCACCTCTAAACAATATCATTCTGACTTCTTTAGTCAGTTTCGTATTAAGTATGGTATGAAGGAATCTAAAAAATTTCAGTTACACTGATTAAAACAGATATTATACCAAATAATATATTATTACTTAGTTATCTTACCTTATTTTTAAGATAAATAACCTAACTATATACACTGCTCTCTACTACTCATATATACCCATAGATGATGAAATTTTCTTCTATAAAGCCTCAGTTCTGAGCTATTAAGTCCTATGAACGTTAGGTGTTTTGGTCATCTTGACTTTCCATCAGGATATCTTTATACCATATCACCAACAATGATGCAATAAATGTTCTTTCATAGAAGTCAATAACCACAATACTCACATTGTTGTATCTTGTGTCTTATTGTTTTTTATATTTAGTCCTCTACTGATGTTTGATGCCTTAAATATTATTTTCTGAAATATGATTGATTTTGGGGAATATGTTCTTTCTCCATCTTGCTCTAAAGCATAGGTTTTAATAAGTATTAGAGACTTCACTTGTTTCCACACAAATGCATCTTAGTAACTCATCCCATGATCCACATACACCTTCACCTCATATTAAGATATTTTCATGCACTTTTGTTGAATCTTAACTTGTATAAAATCTTCAATGAATGGAAAATGCCAAATAACTGTCTTTACAATGCTACGTAGTTATGTGGGAACATATATTGCTTCATCACTTTTGTAAGTTTTATAAATAGCAAAACAACTCTAACAAAATGATTCACTGAGTCACTAATAGTATTCAGACATCTGAAAGACCTTTCTCTTTCCCAAATCCATTGTCCATCTTTAATTCAAGCTTATTTCTGAATCAGACCTCTTATAAACCCTTAATCCAAATTGAAGAGTAAGAAATCTATCACCTTCTCTATTTACTGGCAATGGAATAAATAGTTTTTTCCCTTATATCATCTGCTACAATATTTATATTAAGCTATAAGATTTACCATTTCGATATAGTATCAACAGTACTTAAAAATTATAACCTTAAATAATAGTTGAGAAATATGTAAACAAAAATACCTCCTGCGGGTTTCACATAAGAATGGAAGGCCTTATACCATGTGACAAGCATGCTTTATGCTCTTGTCTTTCTCAAAGGACACTATGAATCTAATTCTGAGCTTCTCATGAGAAAAAAAATATTGGCATTTAATTAACACCATAAGGCAGACAAACATAGCTCAAGTGATCTTTATCTCTGATGTTTGCCTTGAATGCTTTCAGGAATAGAAAGCTTTTAACAATTTTATGCTTTTTGTAGTACTCCTTTAAGGTACCTTCAGGCATCACGCACATAAGCTACATGCATAATACGGCTTTATTTATGGGGACACTTGCTGGGGCTTGTAAGAAGCTGTTTTTATATTATTATTCAAATATCAAAATGATTATGCTGTGTTACTTATGTAAGCACCTCTGGGAGAATACACTTTTTCTTCTACAAAAAATAAAGTTTTAGTAATCTATATGAAAAATGCTACTCTAACTATCCACATATGCGCTGACATAATTCTAGTGGATTTTCAGAAATAAATTTAACTGAGTCCATAAGTAATTATTGATTCTTTGATTTTATTTTATTTGTTACTCTTTTCCAATAAAATACAATCATGAGGTAAGTATATTTAATATGAGATAAAAATAAGAATTTTGAAAAATATTTTTAAAATAGTTTTATCACCTGCAGCTGCATTTAATGTTTGTAAGTATAATTCATCAAACACAACTTGAGGTTTTCTTATTAGAATTAAAGAGATAGAGGAAGCAAATAAATAAAGACTCAAAAACAGCAGAGTGATAAAAGGGTAATTGTTTCAAGAATGATGCTACATACACAGAATAACAGATAAATGGTTCTAAATTTTATTGTGTTAACATAATATTTATTTCAGATCAGATGTTACTTGACATTTAAATAACCACAAGTAAAGTATGGAATGAAGAGAGGTGGACTTATTTTAGACAAAGATGACAGCAGTCAAAAGCATGAAGACTATTTGTTAGTCAAGAAAAACTCATTTTACCATTCTTTTATGTATGAGATTTACTTATTTGGGTGATCTTTCAGTGAGAGTGAATTTCTCTACTTTATGAAACCTCTAACAATCTCAAATGAAAGTTTTTACCTGACAGTCTACTATTTGAAACGAAGTATGTGCAAAACAAACTTTCATGTATAGCAAGGTAAGAGAAAAAAAACAAAGAACCACATCTATGCTTCTCACTGACTTAGCATGGTTGGCTTGTCATTCTTGCTTTCTTTTTTGTTGTAAAGATAGTATTAAACAACTTGATCAAATGAAGGGGCACTTTAAAGTAAAATTTCACATACTGAAAGTCAGAAAAAGAACTCCATAGTGGTGAGATAATAGATTCGAAAGAGTTGGGAAAACGTAAAGTGCACTATAAAATAGAAAGTGCTAGAATAAAGAGATGAGAGGAAAGTAATGAGGTAGCATTGGAGGCAGAAATCAGGAAAATTTAAGCATTTTGTAAATCATGAGTTTGCTACTTTTATTTTAACATAAAGTGCAATAGGGAGCTATTATATTGTTTGAGATAGCCATATGCTTTGATTTGCATCTTTAAAAGATCAGTGTGATAGCATAGAAAGAATGTATGTTAGACACAATAAAGAGGAAAAATGGTATAAGACAATTGAATATTTTTCAGAAAAAATGGATTGATAATGAAAGTTTATAGTAAAGATAAAAAATATGTAGATACACTTATGTGTTTTGGGAGGTAAAATTGACAGAATCTCCTGCTGCCTTGGTTTTAGAGGAAAGGATAGCTATTTTTTTTGTCATTTTTTATGTTTTTTAAAATTTTTTTAATAATTTTAATTTTAGTCATAGTGGCTTACATATCGTTCACAGCAATATTTTAGGTACATATTAACATTGAATCAGGGGAATTCCCACCACTGAATTGTCCTCCCTCCACCTCCACTCCCGTCTTGCCTCCCATAGCCTCCACCCTCACCCCACCCCCCCACCCCCGGGGTTGCTAAAATGAGTGGTCCCCTTCTTGCGTAGCTTACTACTTAGTGATCTTTCAACTGTTTGGTCATGGTACCTCCATTATAACCCCCTTTAATTGGGAGGCGGGACTAGATAGTTAAGGTAATGTGGTTTTGTTTGAAGAAGAGAAAAGTAATAAAATGGGGTAAATATCAAATATGCCGAACATGGCCGGAGTCCTTCTAGACTAGGCTCTCATCCTCAGTTTGAGAGACGAAAGGGAAAAAGAAGGTGGAACAGCACATCAGTATAAAAAGAAGTACCGAATAAAATATCCAGTGAGCACTACAGCAATAAAGATAGGCACCACATACTTGCCATGTACTTGAGATAAAAAACATGACAGAGCACAAAACGGAAGAAGAGAAAAGAAGAGTAAATAAATAAATAAATAAAAATGGAGACATCCAGTTCAATATCCACACCAAATCAAAGAAATCGACAAAAGCTAGATAAATTTAAAAAAAAAAAAGGATTATGTTGTGCTTTTTGTTTCTCTTTTTTTTTAGTCTTAAGCAATGATGAGTTGTTTAACAACTGAGTTGAGGACATGAAACGCCATTTTAGAGTATAAATTCAGGACTGTCATTTCAGACTCTATGATAGTTGTATTAGAGATTACTAAAGTTTTTCCAAATAGACACAGTTGATGGTGATCCTGGAAGTCCCAAAAGATTGGAAATATAGGTTTAGAGACCGATTCTAGTGATAGAAGGAATTTACCTAGACAAATCGAATAGGATATTGTATGCTTACTGTTAATATGGTACCACATAAAAAGCTAGTGTCTGGATTCTGAATCATAACATTTCTTCTATCGGTGCACATATTTTTCTAGAAAGAAACTATACAGATTTTCATGATGAAAAAGATCATAGAAAAGTTTTTAGGGAGTGATTTTTAAAAATGGCCTGCTCTACTCTCCAATCAATAAGAAGCTGTTTTTAAGACAGATGCTATTTTCTGGTGCAGAATGCATCTCAACATTTCCTGGCTGAGTGATTTTGGAGGATGCTTCATGATTGCATTTTGTGTTACTTATGGAAGGGCCCACAATTATGGTACCATCTTTTATAGCAAAAGATGATTTTGTTGACCCTCCATTGGCAAAGCATGTGAACTAGAGAATGGACTTTATGTTATTCATATTAACTTGCCATAGTTTTCAAGAACTTAACGAAATACTTGTGCTAGGATGTCTGTAACATATGCTTATAGAAATACCATTTATTGTGGCTAATGTCAAGTCTCAAGTTTAGCAATATTTCTTAAAAGATTTTTATTCTATGCCTTACTTTTTAATGAGAAAATATACAGATAAAGTAAATCAAATGCTTTATATAATGTTTAACCTTACCTATAAGTTGTTAAATTGTGTAACTTTTTCCTTCATTTGCTTCCTGGATTATAGCACAAAGGAGCAATGTAATAAATGGTATTTTCTGAATGTGTTTTTATCTACACATGGTATGTGTATGATTGTGTGTATGTACTTTATGTTTAAGAAATAAATAATTCATATATTATAAGACCATTTTGAGAACAGGGCATATTTGAAAATATTTTATCACATAAACAGTATCTGTATTTATATATAATTTAAAATATCCCAATTTCTATTTTCAAATACATAAATATTTTGAAATATCCACATGCATCTATTAAGTTTTACTGTTATTAGATTGAATACGAGTATTCTAAATTTTAATTAAAAGTTTAAAGTTACAATTTCAGTTGTTTCAATACAATCTATTTAAAGTTTAGCAATTTATTTTCATAATACAGCTTAAGCATGTTATGTCTTTTATTTTACTTGGTCTTTAACATTCCCTGACTTTAACATTGAGTAATTGGGAAACTTGGATCTAGCATGTTTTCCTTTTCTATTTTTGAAAGATTAAAAAGTATTATTCTTATATACCCTACTTTGTATGTGTCTTTGTTTTTTGCATAGAGAAAAAAGTTATTACTTTAAAGGATATTATAATTTTTTTTACTTATCTTGAAAGATTTTGTTTTATTTGATGGGAGGCATATCTATATGCCTGGCTTACTCCTGGCTCTATGCCCAGCAATCATTCCTGGCAGAAGAAAAGAGATTATATAGAGTGTCTGGTATTGGACCAGGTTGGCGGCTTGTAAGGCAAAGATGTTACTCACTGTCCCATTATTCTAGCCCTTCTAATTATTTTATTTAGATTGGGTGCAGTGTGTTTGCTAATAAGTAAATTATCTTTACAACAATTAAGGCCTAATAAGTTATTTCTGATATTTAAACATATCTATTGTTTATAATAATTTATATTATATCTAGCTTAATTCTACATTGTTCGTTTGATTTTTTTACAGTGGTATCTAGAATATGACCATTTCTTTTTCCAATCTATTACCAATACCTTTATTTTTGTCTTTATCTTTATCTATCTTTATCTCTATCTTTAACTTTATCATATCTTTTTCAAAAATCAACAAATTTGGTTGTAGAGATATTATAAAGTTTAAGGCTTTTTCTTAGAATGTAGCAGTCTTTCATTTGAATTTTTGCACTAAAGTTTTTCTCAAAGCACCATCAGGGGCATTCCTGAACATGAGCTAGTGATAAATCCTGATCACCTGTGGGTATGTCCCCTCCAAAAACAAACAAACTAATAAAAAAAAAGATAAACAAATTTTATGAAAACAAAATATTCCAATTTGTTCACATATATTTTGTTGTTGTAAATTATGTTCATGAGAATTATGTTCTTAAATGAAATTTTAAAGTAAACTTAATTTTTTAATTATGCTTTTGGGCTTTTGAATGTATTATCATTCATTTAAGTTATAGGCAGTTTTATAGTTTTGTGCCTAACATTCAACATTTTTAGTTAACTTTTTTTTTTTTTGGTTTTTCGGGCCACACCCGTTTGATGCTCAGGGGTTATTCCTGGCTAAGCGCTCAGAAATTGCCCCTGGCTTGGGGGGACCATATGGGGCGCGGGGGGATCGAACCGCTGTCGCAATCTTTCCTTGGCTAGTGCTTGCAAGGCAGACACCTTAAGTCTAGCGCCACCTCGCTGGCCCCTTTAACTAACTTTTAAGCATGATGTGAGATACTGATCAAATTTCATTATTCTAACCTGTTTCTATAGTTTTCCCAGAACTATTTGTTGAAGATAACTTTTCTAGTTTTCATATTCCTGGCTTCTTAGTCATCAAATTATGTCCCTATATCTATGGGAATTAATTTCTGGGCTCTCAATTCTACTCCATCTGTGCATCAACTCTTATTTATATGCTTAAAATTAATTTGAATACCTTTTCTTCTTTCTTATTTAGTCTTCAGGGGTTATTTATTCCAATATATTTTCTCTTATGTTCTTTAAATTAGACATAAAATTGTTCATAAGAGCTTTTTATGATCACATTTATATTTCTGTGATAGCACTAGTCACTTTCAGAATTCACTTTATCTTTAATTATGGGCATTTTAATTAAAATGTGTATTGGTGTGTACTTGTTGCATTTACTTTGAAATTATTTGTTTCCTAAATATGGAAATCTAGATCTTCCCTAAGTTTTTGAAAGCTTTGGCTTATTATTTATTTTATTATTATTTGACGATAATATTTTCCTCTTCTCTTTTTCTCTTTCTGAAAATTTTATAAGACAAATATTATCGTCTCTCAAATTTTTATTGCCATTTTAATTGTTTTAATTTTTATCACTTTGTCTTCTTACCTTCAAGTTCACTGATTCTGTTTGCAGCACATGTTAATTAATATCCATAATTTTATTTTGAACTCTTTTTATAAATATATTTGATTGAGCTTTCATGGTTTCTGTGATCTTATTGAGTTGTCTTCCCCTAATCTAAAGTTATTAAGAACTATAAGAATTATTGCTCTGAACTCTTTATCAGGATGCTTCTTAGCAATGATATACTTGAAATTCTTCCTACAGTTTTGTCTTCATCCATCATGGAGGTTGAGTTCATCTGACTCCTTATTTCATGTGGACCTACGCAAAAGTCTGAGTGACAGTCTGTGTTCAGAAAGGCATGGAGGACAACTTAGATTCACAATGACAAGTATATGGCATGGGTCATGGTTCCAAGATTACGTGGGCCTGATTCAATATCAAGGTGTGCCAGCAAAAATTTCCTCAAACATTTCTAACATCAAGGCCTGCCAAACCTGCTTGATTCCCTGGGGTTCACAAATGCAAGTGTCCATCAGACACTGTGCTATAAAAGTCAAGGGGACTTGATGGGATGGTGTTGCTTCACTCTTCACAATAATTATATTTCTATTCAAGCTTTAATGGAGATCAAGTTATACACGGTTATAAGATTGGGGGTCAAGAAGATCTGGCAATGTTGCTGGTAAAAAGTGTACGTTTGGCAAGCTCTACATTTGTGCAGGACTTGGATGCAACCAGGGGTGCAGTCAGAAGTGCCTGTAGCAACGGTGCAACAAGATCAAAGGGTTTACCTAAGGATTTAATATTGAAAGATTTTAAAAGCACCTATGTACTGAGTTCAAGAGGCTCTCAGTAGTGGCGGCCAGAGCAATAGCATGGGCTAGGGTGTTTGCCTTACACACGGTCAACCTGGATTTAATACTATGACATCCTATATAAGTCCCCTGAGCATGCCAAGAATAATTTCTGTGCATAAAGCAAAGAGTAATCCCTGAGCACTGCCCGGTGTGACCAAATAGCCCACCTCCCAAATAGAGAAAGTCTGGTGTCAATCAGTTTTTCTGGATACCTAGTGTCTAAAACTACAGAAGTTGTGCAGACGCTGGCATGAACATATCTTGGTGGTTTTAAAAGTTACAAATTAGACCCTACGTGGCTATCGGTGCTTATATTGAGTTGTTGGTCACCTTTTTACATGATTTGGGGATATTATCTAGTGTATAGCAATGCTGTTTACTTATTAGCTATCATATAGAGACAGGGAAGGGTGAACTGTGATTGTTTGCTAATTTGAACATCATAGGGGTAAGTATATTGCAGATCCTAGTGAACTCAGCTTTTCCAGGAGTAGAGAGATTTTCCCCAAAGAATTTGCCACTAGGATCTGTTGCTGTGGAGAGCTAGATCCTTTATGCTATCTTATAAAATAGTTCACCAAGATGTCGCTTACTGATGAGTCAGACTCTTCCGTTTGCTTTACAAATTCCTACCCATTATCTCAGTGTGTATACGCCAAGTGTGTAGTTTTGTGCTGCTAGGAGTTTGGCATATCCTGCTTCTGCATTCCAAGAGAAGATTCCAAACCTCAGAGCTTTCTTCCTGATGGGATTTATCGCACAGTTGTGTTATTTCTCGGTGAATATTTTCTCTGTTCCCCATCATTCTTGGTGCTCTTTTTTGGTCAGTTAGAGAGAATGTTTCTCATATAGAGGTTTTTCAATATTGTCTGTTTATACTTATAAACATTTAAGAGTCAATTTGCAGTGCTCACAGGTGAATTTTCAGTTTCTTTAAGGCTATTTTGCCTGTGACTCTTCAGATTTTCAATAGTTTCCATTTTCATTTCTTTTTCCCCAATATTATGTCTGTTTATTTTAATTAATTAGTTTATTAAAACATTGTGTTTACAAAGTTGTTTATGATACAGTTTTTTCCATAGAGTTAATTATGCTTAAGTTTTAGTTTTTCTTCTGTCTCCACTGTTTCTGTCTCTGTCTCTCTCTCTCTCTCTTTCACTCTCTCTCTCCTACACACACACACACACACACACACACACACACACACACACACACACACACACACACACACATACACATGATCTTCCTTTTTTTCTCCCCTTTAGGACACTGTGGTTTGCAGTATTATTCCTGAGGGAGATCATGTTAATCATTTTATTTCCTTTCAGCACCCAATTCTTGTCCAGAGTGGTAATTTCCAAATCAGTGTCATTTCTAAAATATAAGGTATGTTTACTTTTCCTCATATTTTATCTATTTCTCGACTTTATCAATTTCCCAAGATTTTTAAACATTTATGTGTGGATTTTAATGATCTTTTTTGTTTTTAAGTTGCTCATTTTACCTCTTATTTATATTTCATCTATTTTTTTATGTTTACTTGTGGTAATATTTGTTTTTTGTTTGTTGTTTTCACCCACATTCAATGGTGCTTAGGGCTCACTATTGACTCTGCACTCAGGTGTTACTCCTATCAAGGCTTAGGTGACCATGTGTTGAGCTGAGGACTGAATCTCTGTCGATCACCTACAAGGCAAATGACTGGCCTGATGTACTATTACTCTGACCCCAAATACTTGTCTAATTTAAGTTAGAAGATTAGATCATTAATTATTTATATAGCGAAATTCTCAAACTGTATGCTATATTTTATTGTTAATATAAAGTCATATCTGTTTCATTGTATTCTTATTTTTGACCTCTATACTTATTAAAGTGCCACCAAAATTTTAAATGTGTATAGTCAACACAGAGCATACTGTATATGATTTCAACATTTCTATATAAAGTGTTTTATTATCCAGAAAATGCTCTATCTTGACTCTTTCATGTGTACTTAAAGAAAATGTGTATTTTTCACTGTTGAATTTAGTGTTGCATAAATGTCAGGTGATTTTTTTCATAACGCTGTTCAAATTTTTAATAACCTTATTGAATGTTTGTTCTATCCATTACTGTCAGAGAGGCTTTACAACCCAAATTTTAGTATGAATATGTCTTCTCATACCTCTAGTTCTCTCAATAGTTTCATTATGAAATAATCTTTTTATTAAAGATTTATTTTATTTTCATTCATGCCTCATAACTCAGAATAAGATTTAAATGCAAGGTGGAGAAGGAGTCCTTTTTATTCTTTACCAAGTTTATTATCATTAAACTTTGTTTGCCCAGTTTTATGAGGCACATTCTATTTAGCCCTGGTTTTATATTTAGCAGAATCTAAAGGGAATCTATTTTGTTATTTGTAAATCTCTCTCAGAGTATTCTACATTTTCTATGCTTTAATTCACAGATTCTAATTTTCATCCATTTCTTGCCCTTCAACTATGCTCATCATATTCACACAGATTATGAGGTTGATATTGAATTTAATTTCTTTTGATAGATGGTCATTACCACATAACTTTAAGGTTTCCACTCTACAAGAAAACTAGAGTGGCTATAAATCTCACCTCTTTTCTATCTCCTACTTATTATCACAATGCTAAATATCCACAAGCAAAAAAAATTCATTCAGTTTTTCAACTATTTGAAGTGAGCAACTATGTCAGTACTTTATGCTCCAACAAGTTTAAATTTTAGAATAAATATCTTCTTAACACAGTAGATCAATCGGCAGACATTTTGGGGCTTCCCCCAGCTTGCTTCAACCTAGAAACTTTGATCTTCTCTGGCATTCATCCCCTGAGGGTGTGCCTCAGCTGAGGTGTGTCTTTCTGGGCGGGAGTTGTGGATAAGACAGACTCTGCTGGGCCCCTTAAGCTCAGCAGACATTTTGGGGCTTCCCCCAGCTTGCTTCAACCTGGAAACTTTGATCTTCTCTGGCATTCATCCCCTGATGGCTTGCCTCAGCTGAGGTGAGACTTTCCGGGCCAGAGTTGCGGATAAAGCTGACTCTGCTAGCCCCCTTAAGCCCACCTATAAGGGGTTGAAGCAGAGGAGCATGCCCCCTTCTCTTTGAGGCCACAAACTCCACCTAGCCAATGAATACCACCACAACACGTAGAAAAACCCACAGCATAAGCGTGACAATGGGGAAACTACACAGAACAACATCAGCCATAGATAATGAAAATGGAAACTCTGATGACCCAACAATGGCCAACCACCTAAGCAGTCTTTCAGAAATGGAGTTTAGAGAAGAAATATGGAGGATGGTCACAGAACTCAAAGAAAGTATAGATCAGAACACTAATAAAAATCAAGATAGAAATGACAAAATCCCAAACTGAAATATCAGGTCAAATAACAGGTCTGAAAAACTCAGTAGACTAATTAAAGAACATAATGGATGAGCTTTCCAACAGGTTAAAAGCAGCTGAGGATAGAATTAGTGCACTGGAAGATGTGATGCATAATAACTTTACACAGCAAAAGAAATTGGAAAAACGCCTTAAATCAAATGATCAGACAAAGGAAAAATTACTCAAAGAATATGAGCAGATGAAAATAGAAGGCTTTGATAAGCTCAACAAAACAAATTTAGAATCATTAGAGTCCCAGAGACCCAAGAAGAAAATCTCCAGGAAGAATCAACAGTCAAGAACATCATCACAGAGAAACTACCAGAGCTAAAGAAAACATGTGACCAAATCCTGCATGCCCGAAGAGTAACAGCTAAAAAAGACCCCAGGGGAAACATCCCAAGACACATCCTAGTCACAATGATGAATCCCAAAGATAGAGATACAATACTGCAAGCAGCAAGATCAAAAACGGAAATTGCATTCCAGGGAGCATCCTTGAAATTTACAGCAGACCTTTCACCAGAAACACTCAAGGCCAGAAGGCAGTGGTGGAATATAGTGACAAAACTTAATGAAATAAATGCTTCACCAATAATACTGTACCCAGCAAAACTCACTTTCAGGTTTGAAGGAAGTATATATGGCTTCACAGATAAACAACATTTCAAAAAGTTTACAGACTCAAAACCAGCCTTAAAAGAAAAACTGAACAATCTATTCTAAAGACAAGACAGAACAAAGAAACACACCAAACTTCTACACAAAGATGGCAATAAATCCCATGACAATTATTTCTCTCAATGTCAATGGACTAAATGCACCAGCTAAGAGGCACAGAGTGGTGAAATGGATCAAAAAACTGAAGCCAACCTTCTGCTGCCTACAAGAAACACAACTGAATAGTCAGAATAAACATAGACTCAAAATCAAAGGCTGGAGGAAACTCATTCAAACAAACAACACCGTTATAAAAACGGGGGTGGCCATACTAATATCAGATGCCACAAACTTTATACTCAGAAAAGTTGTAGGGACAAAGATGGATATTATGTACTAGTAAAGGGAAATGTACAGGAAGAACAAATTACTCTCCTAAACATATATGCATCCAATGAGGGACCAGGAAAGTATTTAATACAATTGTTGACAAATCTGAAAAAGGATATCAATAATAACACAATAATTGTGGGAGACCTCAACAGAGGCTTGTCAACACTTGATAGGTCAACCGAATTGAAACCTAAGAAAAATATACTCGACCTGAAAAGAGAAATGAAAGAAAGAGGCCTAGTAGATATAAATAGAACACTTCATCCTCAGAAACCTCAATACATATTCTTTTCCAATGTACACGGGTTATTCTCCAGGATAGACCACGTGCTGGCACATAAAACATACCTCCATAAAATCAAGAAGATAGAAATTTTGCAGACTACCTTTGCTAACCACAAGGCTCTGAAGTTAGATGTGAACTACAAAGGGATACAGAAGAAAAAATTTTAACACCTGGAAATTAAACAGTCTACTACTGAAAAACCAGTGGGTCCGAGATTAAATCAAAGAAGAAATCAAAAATTTCCTAGAAACAAACGACAATGAAAACACAAACTATCAGAACATATGGGATACAGCAAAAGTGGTACTGAGAGGAAGATTTATAGCTTTGCAAGCACACATCAGGACGAAAGAAGGAGCATACATGAATAGCTTAATGATTCAGCTTATAGAATTAGAAAAAAGATCAACAAAAGACACCAAAAATAGGGAGACAGAAGGAAATAACAAAACTGAAAGCAGAAATCTATGAAATGGAAACCAAAAAAACAATCTGAAAGATCAACAAAAGCAGAAGTTGGTTCTTTGAAAAAATAAACAAGATTGATAGACCAATGGCAAAACTCACAAAGCAAAAGAGAGTGAGAAACTTGATAACACGTATTAGAAATAAAAACGGGGAGATCACTACAGATACTGCAGAGATTCAAAGGGTATTCAAGAGAATACTTTGAGAAACTCTACACCACTAAATATAAGAAATGGATAAATTTCTGAACTCATATAACCTTCCAAGGTTGAATAAAGAAGATGTAGCATATCTAAACACCCCCATCACTGTTGAGGAAATTAAAACCGTAATCAAAAATTTGCCCCAAAACAAAAGCCCAGACCCTGATGTATTTACGAATGAATTCTTTCAAACCTTTCAAGAGGAATTAATACCAATCCTGGCCAGGCTCTTTTATGAAATCGAAAAAACAGGAACACTTCCAAATAGCTTTTATGAAGCCAACATCACCTTAATACCAAAACCAGATAGAGATGCTGCGAAAAAAGAAAATTACAGACCAATATCCCTGAAAAACTCAGATGCAAAGATCTTCAACAAAATCCTGGCAAACAGGATCCAGTGCCTCATCAAGAAGTTCATTTACTTTGATCAAGTAGGTTTCATCCCAGGAATGCAAGGCTGGTTTAACATCTGTAAATCTATCAGCATAATACACAACATCAACAACAAGAAAAATAAAAATCACATGGTCATATCAATAGATGCAGAAAAAGCATTTGATAAGGTTCAAAATCCATTCTTGATGAAAACTCTCAGCAAGATAGGAATAAAAGGAACATTTCTCAATATTTATTTAAGGCCATCTACCACAAGCCAGTGGCAAATATTATCCTCAATGGAGAAAAACTAAAAGCCTTCCCTCTAAATTCAAATTTAAATACAAAACAAGGCTGTCCTCTCTCACCACTCCTATTCAACATAGTACTGGAAGTACTTTCTATAGGAATTAGGCATGAAAAAGATATCAAGGGAATCCAAATAGGAAAGGAAGAAGTCAAGCTCTCACTGTTTGCAGATGACATGATACTCTACTTAGAAAACCCTAAAGACTCTACCAAAAAGCTCCTTGAAATAATAGATTCATATAGCAAAGTGGCAGGCTACAAAATTAACACAAAAAAATCAATGGCCTTTTTATACACTAATAATGATAGGAAAGAAATAGACATTAAGAGAACAATCCCATTCACATTAGTGCCACACAAACTCAAATATCTTGGAGTCAACCTGACTAAAGATGTGAAGGATCTATACAAAGAAAACTATAAAACACTGCTCCAAGAAATAAGAGAGGACACGTGGAAATGGAAACACATACCCTGCTCATGGATTGGCAGGATCAACATCGTTAAAATGGCAATACTTTCAAAAGTGTTGTACAGATTTAATGCGATTCCTCTAAAGATACCCATGACGTTTTTCAAAGAAGTGGATCAAACACTTCTGAAATTCATTTTGAACAACCTAGAATAGCTAAAGCACTCCTTGGGAAAAGGAATATGGGAGGCATTACTTTCCCCAATTTAAGCTGTATTACAAAGCAATAGTCATAAAAACAGCATGGTATTGGAATAAAGACAGACCCTCAGATCAGTGGAATAGTCTTTAGTACTCAGAGAATGTTTCTCAGACATATAACCACCTAGTTTTTGATAAAGGAGCAAGAAATCCTTAATGGAGCAAGGAAAGCCTATTCAACAAGTGGTGTTGGCACAACTTGTTAGCCACTTGCAAAAAAGCAAACTCAGACCCCCAGCTAACACCATGTACAAAGGTAAAATCCAAATGGATTACAGACCTTGATATCAGATATGAAACTATAAGGTATATAGAAAACATGTAGGTGAAACACTCCAGGACATTGAGACTAAAGGCATCTTTAAGGAGGAGACAGCACTATCCAAACAAGTGGAAGCAGAGATAAACAGATGGGACTATATTAAGCTGAGAAGCTTCTGCCTCTCAATGGAGATAGTGCCCAGAATACAAAGGTCACCCACTGAGTGGGAAAAATTATTCACCCAATACTCATCAGATAAAGGACTAATATCCAAAATTTACAAGGTACTGACAGAACTATACAAGAAAAAAAAACAACTAACCCCATCAAAAAATGGGAAGAAGAAATGAACAGACACTTTGAAAAAGAAGAAAGGCAAATGGCCAAAAGGCACATGAAAAGATGCTCAACATCACTAATCGTCAGGGAGATGCAAATCAAAACTACTATGAGGTACCACTTCACGCCACTGAGATTGGCACACATCACAAAACAGGAAAACAAGCTGTGCTGGTGGGGATGTGAAGAGAAAGGAACTCTTTTTCACTGCTGGTGGGAATGCCGTCTAGTACAACTTTTATGGAAAGCGATATGGAGATTCCTTCACAAACTGGAAATTGAGATTCCATAGGATCCAGCTATACCACTCCTAGGAATATACCCGAGGAACACAAAAATACAATACAAAAATCCCTTCCTTACACCTATATTCATTGCAGCGCTATTTACAATAGCCAGACTCTAGAAACAACCAAGATGCCCTTCAACAGATGAGTGGCTGAAGAAACTGTGGTATATATACACAATGGAATACTATGCAGCCATCAGGAGAGATGAAGTCATGAAATTTTCCTATACATGGATGTACATGGAATCTATTATGCTGAGTGAAGTAAGTCAGAGGGAGAGAGAAAGAAGCAGAATGGTTTCACTCATCTATGGATTTTAAGAAAAATGAAAGACATTTTAACAGTATCTCAGAGACAAGAGAAATGAGGACTGGTAAGTGCAGCTCATCACATGAAGCTCATCACATAGAGTGATGAGTGCAGTTGGAGAGATGACTACACTAAAAACTGTCATAACAATGTGAATGAATGAAGGAAGTAGAAAGCCTGTCGAGTACAGGTGTTGGGAGGAGGGAGATCTGGGAAATTGATGGTGGGAATGTTGCACTGGTGAAGGGGGGTGTTCTTTAAATGACTGTAATCATACAACTATAATCATATTTGTAATCACGGCATTTAAATAAACATAATTATAGAAAACATAGTAGATCAAGATTTTACAAGAATTATACATTGTTTAAGATCTCTGGGAAATTGACCAGTGGTTTTATAACTTGTTCGTTACTGACATTTTTACCTACTGTTGTTCAGAACCTATAAATAGAGTATGCAACATTGTCATGTGGATTCAATAACTGCCTTTGCTGTGAATATATGAAGTCAGCAGAAAAATATAATGTTTGTCAATACACAGAATATGTGAATTAAGAATCATTTACTGTTTTGATACCAATTTAAGCTTAAAAAATTAAGTTCATGTCTGCATTTGGTCTGCACCATAGATTCATTCTGTTCTCAAAAGAGTTGCAAACTAAGCTGTAAAAAAGGGGTGGTAGACTGACCACACAGCTGAAAGCTGGCTTTCTCAGGGGAAGAGGGTGGTCATGTTCCGGCATTGCTGAAGCCATACATGCTGCACTCATCACCCACAATCATAGCTTTTTCTCATGACCCTGCTTCACCACCCTTCTACAGTTCTCTACAGACACCAATATGACCAAAATTCAGGTACGCTGGTATTTGTCTGATATTATCAATACTTTTTTTTCTAAGTGAGTGCAGCCACTCTCTCCTTGACCCTGTAAACTTGTACTGCTGAAAGATCAGGTGGCCAAGAACTACAGTACAAAAGCTGCAGTATCAGCAATAGTGCTCAAATTTTCTGGACTGTGCGGCCATGATATAGCTCCATTTTGGGTCTAATGTTATCATCTCCAGATGAACATACCAGTCTAGATGTCAGTGTGTATCTGAAATTCTGAACATGTTCAAAAACAACAAAAAAGAAAATAAGTAACAGAATGATCAACTATCAACAAGAGTTTACCAAACCTGACAATGACTTAATAACCTCATTGTGAGGTAGAATAATTTTTAACTTTTAATTTTAAATTAACTTGTTGCTGTACTATTTTTTCTTCGCATTTTGAATTATTTTGCTCTCGTTTACCTGGAAACCAATATATTATGATCAACTATGTCAACTCTGTGATACTTGTTCCACAAATAAAGCAAATCATTTTTTTAAATAAAGGACCATAGAGATGGTACAGAAGTGTTGGCATTTTCATTAGACATAGCTCACCTGATTTCGTGCTTAACACTGACTATGGTCCTGGAAGAAGCACTGGAAATAATCTCCGATTATGGAGCCAGGATTAAGCTCTGGGCATAGCTGCATGTGATCCATGCCCACTACCATTTAAAATGATTGCAGGAACAATGGATAGAAACAAGTCATTCTTCATATAGAATGTCATGATTTGAGAGACTTGAACATGTAGGCCAATGTTTGATACCTTTTTGAGTCAGTGTAACTTAGGAATCATAGAATGTACTACAGCATGAACCCTTCTATTCCTCTCCATTGACATTGAAGTCAACATATATGCTTCACTTCTTGATCTGTCACATATTTTATAACAATATAAATTATACTGATGTTTAACATATAAAATGTGAGTTGGTTGCAACTTTTCTATGACCCTATGATAACACATGTAATATGGATTTGTCAATCATAATTCATCGCCAGACCCTCAGAGAATGGTTAGTCATATCAACTAAAAACCTCCATGGATCATGCTCTATCTATTAAAAAAATCTTACTTTTTAAAATAATACTACCATGCTAATACAAATCCTAAATTATCCTTAGATAAAAAAAAATCTAAGATGGGAACACATTTGATTTATTAGAATACAGAGCTTAGGGGCTGGAGCTGTAGCGCAGCAGTAGGGCGCTTGCCTTGCACGCGACTGACCTAAGACCAAATGCAGTTCGATCCCCTGGTATCCCAAGCCAGGAGCGATTTCTGGGCCCATATCAGGAGTACCCCCTGAATGTGACAGGGTGTGTCCCTCCAAAAACAAGAATATAGAGCTGAGAGATGGAGAAAGGAAATGAGAGAGAGAATGATGAAGATACCCTACCTTTCTTAAATCTGAACAACTTCGGATCACTTAATCCATTTAATTATTTTTCCTATAAATAATCAGGGTATAAGCAGATATTCTGTTTTGAGGGCCAATAAGCTGGTATACCACCTGTAAAAATGGTAATAGAAAATGTATAATATAATACTTGAAAATTTTCCCCATAAAACCATAAAATTGTAAAATTAGATAGTGTATATATA
The DNA here is from genome assembly GCF_024139225.1 of Suncus etruscus. Lineage (NCBI taxonomy): Eukaryota > Metazoa > Chordata > Mammalia > Eulipotyphla > Soricidae > Suncus > Suncus etruscus. Next base: position 167,236,845 of record NC_064850.1, read on the forward strand.
TCACCTTATAGAAGTTCATGAAAAAAAAAAACAATAAACCTTCAACTTGAGGAAGTTGAAAGGGTGCTAGCAGAGGCACTCCTCTTCCGTCCCCTGTTATAGAATGCAGATTCTGAGCTCCATTCTTGTGCCAAATGCCACTATAAGGATGCAGCCTTAATGCAGCCTTAATCAGCACCATAATGTGTTACTGAAGCCATATGGACCTAGTTTAGGCCTTTATATAAACTCTGATTATTATGGCATCCTAATGCTTACTCTATTTGTCTTGAAGACATCTCAACCTAGTGTCATACAAATTATCTTGCTTATGAAAATCTCCACCTAACGCTCTGTAATGTTTTGACATTTTTAGTCCTTTCCCTTGTTCTCCATGAACAGGGACCAATTTTAAAGTTTCCTGGAGGCATATCAACAGAACATAATGTTAGTGCCCTATTACAAAAAATGAATTGTTTTAAATATTAATAAAAACACTGTCATTACAATTATATATATATAATTTTATATCATCGACGTTTGATTTTGTGAAAAATTGTCAGTAACTTGGTTGTATACAGTGCATCTTCCATCACATATTTGTCACAAACACTCAATATGTCTTCCCTGCCCTACTTCCTATCTTTTTTCTCTTTCAACTAACTGTAATAGAATGGCATAAGAGAAAAGTGATATTGTAGCCCTGGATGGGATAGTAATTTCTCCCTTTAAAAAAGCAATGTACTTGCAGGGGACCAAGAGCTGCTTTGTTCTCTGATTGTTATATTTCTTGGGACTTGGAGGAGACAGATTCTCCCCATTTTATTTCCAGGAGAACAGACTGCTCCACTTAAGGAAGTGAACAGAAAAGTCACCTATTATTTTCTCAACCCAGCTCAATTGTCTTTATACTTAATGCCAAATCTTTTCAGATAACAACAAAAGATTTTCTGTCAATTGAATTTTAGAGGGGGGTGTGTGTTGTCTGTGCTTCTTCTATCTTCTTTTTTCAAAAGTGTTTTTGAAAAAAAAAATAGTGTCTGCTGGATCACCGCTGTTTAGTACCAGGACACTGTTCAATAAAATGAAATAAACAAAATACTCAGCTTTGGGTCATAAATGCTCAGTCTGAAGTTATGGAAAATAAATGAGAGATTAAAGGGCAGCCAGTACCAGTCATTAAACTTTCTCAGAGCCTATGGGTTCCCCTAATCTCAGCAAACATATTAGAAAGGGTCTGATTTAAAAACAGGTGCCAGGCCCTGTAATTCAGGAGCGTATGCATTATCTCAACCTAGGGAATGGAAATAAAAGAAGCAGCATTAATCAGAACTTTAATCAGTGAGTGATACAATAAGGTTGGTTTCACCTTATTTAGTTAGAAAAGCTTACATTGAAGCAATATCCAGGTAGTCGCCATTTTCATACTGATTATATCAGGAAAAATGAGGGAAATGATTCAGATTTGGCAGCTGTGGTGTTCTCTTGTAAGAGAAACTAATAAAGGGACACTAAATCTTGATATACTTATCACATTTGGGCTGTCAGGAGTACATAATCTTCTCCAGAGTTTCTTGGATTTGTTCAGTACAGCATATTTCATCAAGCAGTAAACTTCTTTCAACCTGCCTGCCCTACCCTTTAAGTCATTGGCAGGAAAAAAAATCTATATATTTCTCACAAACAAGTTACTAAAGAATTATAAAATTATATGATTATTAAATATTAAAAATTTAAACATACACCTATTATCTACACAGAGATACTGATTAAATTTGCTTACAGTAAAATAATTTTATATTTGTGGAATGTTTTCAGTATCTATATTTACATTTAAACATATATACAGTACCGACTCTAGTATTTATTTTTAGATTGGAAAAGGCACATAAATAGCAAAGAATACTTTATTCACAAAATTCTTTTCTGGGGGTTTGGTTTTTAGGCACATCCAGCATTGCTCAGGGTTTATTCCTGGCTCACATTTTAGGGATCACTCCTGGAGAACTTGAACAATAATAACACTGGATGTAGAAGATAAACCCTGGGTCTGCACATGCAAATCAAGTACCTTCCCTATTGTTATATCAATTTTTCCCAGAAAAGTTTAATTAAAATGATTGTTGATGAAGATAAATATGGTTAGTATTATATTTTGCTTTTAGTTGGATGAATTTACCAAAGACTGTGCAAGGCAGTCATTATGGAAAAATACACATAATATTTTTGTTGATGACTTGTTGAGTGCTGATGGTTGATCTTAGTAAAACACATAGATTTAAGTAGCTAATTAAACTTATGCCATTGTTCTTTTGTCTGTATGAGAACATTCTCTAGATGCATGATTCTCGTTTTATATGGGGTTTTATATCACTTTAAGTGGCAACCTGAAGTTCTCAACATCTCAGACCTTCAATGGTCCTTGATTATCTGTCTCTTTGGGGTTCCTCAGTAAGGCATTTTATGAAATAATATTTGCAGTGAAAATAAATAATTTAAAGATATCTTTACCCAACAAATTATGTGTTATTTTTATAAAGACTTATTTTAAGTCCTTTCAAATCCATATTTTATTCTAAAAGAGGTGTGCTTTTGAAGATAACATTCTCAGATGTTTTCTATGCACATGAGAATATATGATCATTTTTAAGAAGATATGTATTAAGTGTCCAACTTGCAAATAATTTTTAAGGATCTATATTTTTGTATCTTTATATGATCTGCCAATCACTTGCATGAGTTTAAGAACAAATCATATGTCTAACATAATTAAAAATATTAACTTCAAGTCAATTGTTCAGTTTGAACTTGTACCATCTTCACACTAGTAAATTAAACAATTAAACTAAACATGAAATCTTAATTTTTCTTTTTCTTTTTTTTTTTTTTTGCGTGAAATTTTATTTTATTTTATTTTTTTAATTTTTTTTTTATTTAAACACCTTGATTACATACATGATTGTGTTTGGGTTTCAGTCATAAAAGGAACACCACCCATCACCAGTGCAACATTCCCATCACCCAAGTCCCAAATCACCCTCCTCCCCACCCAACCCCCGCCTGTACCCTAAACAGGCTCTACATTTCCCTCATACATTCTCAATATTAGGACAGTTCAAAATGTAGTTATTTCTCTAACTAAACTCATCACTCTTTGTGGTGAGCTTCCTGAGGTGAGCTGGAACTTCCAGCTCTTTTCTCTTTTGTGTCTGAAAATTATTATTACAAGGGTGTCTTTCATTTTTCTTAAAACCCATAGATGAGTGAGACCATTCTGCGTTTTTCTCTCTCTCTCTGACTTATTTCACTCAGCATAATAGATTCCATGTACATCCATGTATAGGAAAATTTCATGACTTCATCTCTCCTGACAGCTGCATAATATTCCATTGTGTATATGTACCACAGTTTCTTTAGCCATTCGTCTGTTGAAGGGCATCTTGGTTGTTTCCAGAGTCTTGCTATGGTAAATAGAGCTGCAATGAATATAGGTGTAAGGAAGGGGTTTTTGTATTGTATTTTTGTGTTCCTAGGGTATATTCCTAGGAGTGGTATAGCTGGATCGTATGGGAGCTCGATTTCCAGTTTTTGGAGGAATCTCCATATCGCTTTCCATAAAGGTTGAACTAGACAGCATTCCCACCAGCAGTGGATAAGAGTTCCTTTCTCTCCACATCCCTGCCAACACTGTTTATTCTCATTCTTTGTGATGTGTGCCATTCTCTGGGGTGTGAGGTGGTATCTCATCGTTGTTTTGATTTGCATCTCCCTGATGATTAGTGATGTGGAACATTTTTTCATGTGTCTTTTGGCCATGCGTATTTCTTCTTTGTCAAAGTGTCTGTTCATTTCTTCTCCCCATTTTTTGATGGGGTTAGATGTTTTTTTCTTGTAAAGTTCTGTCAGTGCCTTGTATATTTTGGAGATTAGCCCCTTATCTGATGGGTATTGGGTGAATAGTTTCTCCCACTCAGTGGGTGGCTCTTGTATCCTGGGCACTATTTCCTTTGAGGTGCAGAAGCTTCTCAGCTTAATATATTCCCATCTGTTAATCTCTGCTTTCACTTGCTTGGAGAGTGCAGTTTCCTCCTTGAAGATGCCTGTAATGTCCTGTAGTGTTTTGCCTATGTGCTGTTCTATATATCTTATGGTTTTGGGGCTGATATCGAGGTCTTTAATCCATTTGGATTTTACCTTTGTACATGATGTTAGCTGGGGGTCTAAGTTTAATTTTTTGCAAGTGGCTATCCAATTGTGCCAACACCACTTGTTGAAGAGGCTTTCCCTGCTCCATTTAGGATTTCCTGCTCCTTTATCAAAAATTAGATGGTTGTATCTCTGGGGAACATTTTCTGAGTATTCAAGCCTATTCCACTGATCTGAGGACCTATCCTTATTCCAATACCATGCTGTTTTGATAACTGTTGCTTTGTAGTACAGTTTAAAGTTGGGAAAAGTAATTCCTCCCATATTCTTTTTCCCAATGATTGCTTTAGCTATTCGAGGGTGTTTATTGTTCCAAATGAATTTCAAAAGTGTCTGATCCACTTCTTTGAAGAATGTCATGGGTATCTTTAGAGGGATGGCATTAAATCTGTATAATGCCTTGGGGAGTATTGACATTTTGATGATGTTAATCCTGCCAATCCATGAGCAGGGTATGTGTTTCCATTTCCGTGTGTCCTCTCTTATTTCTTGTAGCAGAGTTTTATAGTTTTCTTTGTATAGGTCCTTCACATATTTAGTCAAGTTGATTCCAAGATATTTGAGTTTGTGTGGTACTATTGTGAATGGGGTTGTTTTCTTAATGTCCATTTCTTCTTTATTACTGTTGGTGTATAGAAAGGCCATTGATTTTTGTGTGTTAATTTTGTAGCCTGCCACCTTGCTATATGAGTCTATTCTTTCTAGAAGCTTTTTGATAGAGTCTTTAGGGTTTTCTAAGTAGAGTATCATGTCATCTGCAAACAGTGAGAGCTTGACTTCTTCCTTTCCTATCTGGATTCCCTTGATATCCTTTTCTTGCCTAATCGCTATAGCAAGTACTTCCAGTGCTATGTTGAATAGGAGTGGTGAGAGAGGACAGCCTTGTCTTGTGCCAGAATTTAGAGGGAAGGCTTTCAGTTTTTCTCCATTGAGGATAATATTTGCCACTGGCTTGTGGTAGATGGCCTTCACTATATTGAGAAAGGTTCCCTCCATTCCCATCTTGCTGAGAGTTTTGATCAAGAATGGGTGTTGGACCTTATCAAATGCTTTCTCTGCATCTATTGATATGATCATGTGGTTTTTATTTTTCTTGTTATTGATGTTGTGTATGATGTTGATAGATTTACGGATGTTAAACCAGCCTTGCATTCCTGGGATGAAACCTACTTGATCGTAGTGGATGATCTTCTTAATGAGGCATTGAATCCTATTTGCCAGGATTTTGTTGAGGATCTTTGCATCTGCATTCATCAATGATATTGGTCTGTAATTTTCTTTTTTGGTAGCGTCTCTGTCTGGTTTAGGTATCAAGGTGATGTTGGCTTCATAAAAGCTATTTGGAAGTGTTTCTGTTTGTTCAATTTCATGAAAGAGTCTTGCCAAGATTGGCAGTAGTTCCTCTTGGAAAGTTTGATAGAATTCATTAGTGAATCCATCTGGACCTGGGCTTTTGTTTTTCGGCAGACATTTGATTACTGTTTTAATTTCCTCAATGGTGATGGGGGTGTTTAGATATGCTACATCCTCTTCCTTCAACCGTAGAAGATTATAAGAGTCCAAGAATTTATCCATTTCTTCCAGGTTCTCATTTTTAGTGGCGTAGAGTTTTTCAAAGTAGTTTCTGATTACCCTTTGAATCTCTGTCATATCAGTAGTGATCTCTCCTTTTTCATTCCTGATACGAGTTATCAAGTTTCTCTCTCTCTCTTTCTTTGTTAGGTTTGCCAGTGGTCTATCAATCTTGTTTATTTTTTCAAAGAACCAACTTCTGCTTTCGTTGATCTTTCGGATTGTTTTTTGAGTTTCCACTTCGTTGATTTCTGCTCTCAGCTTTGTTATTTCCTTCTGTCTTCCTGTTCTTGGGTCCTTTTGTTGAGCATTTTCTAGTTCTATTAGCTGTGTCATTAAGCTACTCAGGTAAGCTCCTTCTTCCTTCCTGATGTGTGCTTGCAAAGCTATAAATTTTCCTCTCAGTACTGCTTTTGCTGTGTCCCATAAGTTCTGAGAGTTTGTGTCTTTATTGTCATTTGTTTCCAGGAACCTTTTTATTTCCTCCTTGATTTCATCTCGGACCCACTGGTTATTGAGCATGAGGCTGTTTAACTTCCAGGTGTTAAAGTGTTTCTTCTGAGTCCCTTTGGAGTTCACAAATAATTTCAGAGCCTTGTGGTCAGCGAAGGTAGTCTGCAAAATTTCTATCCTCTTGATCTTATGGAGGTATGTTTTATGTGCCAGCATGTAGTCTATCCTGGAGAATGTACCATGTACATTGGAGAAGAATGTGTATCCAGGTTTCTGGGGATGGAGTGTCCTATATATATCCACTAGGCCTCTTTCTTCCATTTCTCTCCTCAGGTCTAGTATATTCTTGTTGGGTTTCAGTCTGGTTGACCTGTCCAGTGTTGACAAAGCCGTGTTTAGGTCCCCCACAATTATTGTGTTGTTGTTGATATTATTTTTCAGATTTGTCAGCAGTTGTATTAAATATTTTGCTGGCCCCTCATTCGGTGCATATATGTTTAGGAGAGTGAATTCTTCCTGCTCTACGTACCCCTTGATTAATATAAAATGTCCGTCTTTGTCCCTTACAACCTTCCTGAGTATAAAGTTTGCATTATCTGATATTAGTATGGCCACTCCAGCTTTTTTATGGGTGTTGTTTGCTTGGATAACTTTTCTCCAGCCTTTTATTTTGAGTCTATGTTTGTTCTGACTATTCAGGTGCGTTTCTTGTAGGCAGCAGAAGGTTGGATTGAGTTTTTTGATCCATTTAGCCACTCTGTGTCTCTTAACTGGTGCATTTAGTCCATTGACGTTGAGAGAAAGAATTGTCCTGGGATTTAACGCCATCTTTATTTCAAAATTTGGTGTGTCTTTTGGGTAGTCTTGTCTTAGATTAGGTCTTTCAGTTTTTCTCTTAAGACTGGTTTTGTGTCTGTGAAGTTTCTGAGCTGTTTTTTGTCTGTGAAACCATGTATTCTTCCATCAAACCGGAAAGTGAGTTTTGCTGGGTATAGTATTCTGGGTGAAGCATTCATTTCATTCAGTCTTGTCACAATATCCCACCACTGCTTTCTGGCGTTGAGCGTTTCTGGTGACAGGTCTGCTGTAAATCTCAGGGAAGCTTGCTTGAACATGATTTCCCCTTTTGATCTTGCTGTTTTCAGAATTCTGTCTCTATCTGTGGGATTTGTCATTGTGACTAGGATGTGTCTTGGGGTGGTTTTTCTGGGGTCTCTTTTGGTTGGTACTCTTCGGGCATGCAGGATTTGATCACATATATTCTTTAGCTCTGGAAGTTTCTCTTTAATGATGTTCTTGACCATTGATTCTTCCTGGAAATTTTCTTCCTGGGTCTCTGGGACTCCAATGATTCTTAAGTTGTTTCTGTTGATCTTATCATAGACTTCTATTTTCGTCTGTTCCCATTCTTTGACTAATTTTTCCATTGTCTGCTCATTTGCTTTAAGTTTTTTGTCCAATCTCTCCTGCTGTATGGAATTGTTATGTATCTCATCTTCCACAGCACCAAGTCTATTCTCAGCTTCTGATACCCTGTCCCAGAGCTTATCCATTTTGTCATTCACTTCGTTTACTGAGTTTTTCAGGCCTGTTAGTTGACATGTTATTTCAGTTTGGAGTTTTGTCATTTCTGCCTTCATATTTTCTTGGTTCTTATTAGTGTTCTGTTCAACTCGATCCATGGTTTCTTGGAGTCTGTTGAGCACCTTCCATATTGCTAGTCTAAAGTCCTTATCTGAGAGGTTGATTAGTTGTTCAGTCATTATCTGGTCCTCAGAATTGTCATCTTCATTCTCTATGTCTGATGCTGGCCTGCGCTGTTTCCCCATTGTCACATTTGTATTGTGGGTTTTTCTACGTGTTGTAGTGGTATTCATTGTCTATATGATGTAGGCAGCACACTCCTCTGACTCCTCCCTTTCTGGATGGGCTGACTTGCCTCTAAGGGAGGGGAGTCCTCCGTGGATGAAGCCTCACACTGGGTCAAATCTTAGGCCCGAGCATGTAACAGAGAAGACAGTCCAGAGAGAAATGTTTGCTTCTGTGATATAGCGCCGTTCTTAGTGTGATTTTTCCTTCTTGTTGCAATGGAGTTCTTTCCTTAGAAAGAGTGCACGGCCGCTCCGCTTCGCTACGCGGCCGTGCTCCTCTGAGCCTCTTTTTGCCCCACTCGCAAGAGTTTCACGCAAGAGGACAGTAGACAGACATAGACAGGTCACACTCACAGTCTTTCACAGCTGAGCCCCACTGGGCCGGTGTACTTTCGCGGATTTTCCCCGCCTGGTGTCACACACAGGGAGCCAGCTTTTGCAAAGGATAGCCGGTTTTTATGCTCTGAAGTCCAATTTTTCTTTTTCTTAATATGAAAATAAAAGACAGAATCTGTGTTGTAGGCTGAACTATTGTATTGTTGTAAATAAAAAGGATGCTATATAATAAAAATATATTGTGCATGTCAGGCTATAAGAATTAGTTCTGGGACAAATTTGTTCTTATTCAGTTGGATCAAGTCATTGGCCTTTTTCCTATTTCACCTTATTTTTATCCACAAACTTTAAGAATACATTTAGTGTTATTACAATTAATTAGTTTTCTGTGTTTGCAAAACTTTGAAGGACCAGAGATAGTAAGATGCATGATTTGCATACAGTCAACATGAATTAGATCCAGACAGTCCATATTATATCCAGTGTGCTACCCGGGTGATATTTGAGGGTAGAGCCAAAACTAAGCTGTATGTGGCCCCAAAACAAAACAAACCAATAACAACAAAAACAAACCACTTCCCTATATAGACATGTGCTTACTATTTCAGCATCTTTATAAAAAGTAAGGCAATTATCATATCAGCCGATGTAGCTTCATAGACTCATCGAACTCTCCAAAGAGAGGGAAACCAAGATGTAGAAACTCGTGGATTTAATGGTCATGCAGCTGATTGCACTTGGATGCCTGGGAAGGAGGCAGGGCAAGTTCTCTGCCTTGCTGAAACCTCAGCAACTGCATACAACTAACAACTGCTCCCATGCCAGTGGCCTAGCTTCACCACATTTCCACTAATATCTGCAGAAACCTAACCAACAAAAACTTTAGGAATGCACTGGTTTTCTGGCTGACATCTTGAGGGACTTTTTGGAGACATTAAGGTCCTCCTCTCTTCATGCTTCTATATTTCCAGAAGTCCCAACATACATGTCGACGAACCACCACTGCCCCCATAAGAGCTCAGTAGCCCAGATACACAGATTCTCAAAGATCAGAATCATGCAGCTACTTATGAGACCACGAGACACCTTCATAATTTTATTGACACCCTAATAGGACTATACCAAATTAGATGTGAAATTATGAAAGAAGTCATATAAAATAATAAAAAAAACAACCAATAGCAGAATGTTCAACTAGCAATGAATAGCTTAGTAAACCTTCTGACAATGGCATAATATCCCCATTTTGAGATAGGAAAATTTTCACAAAATTTTAGTTAATAACATTCTTTCAATAATTTCAATTACTATTAAGTTGTGAAAAGTCAATTTTAAGTAAATTATTAAGTAAATATTAAATAAATTATTTGTACGTGCTAAAGGTCAGGCTTAGGCGATATGCTATATTGGGGATAACAGTGGAGGGATTGTAACACTTCTGATAGGATTGGTATTTGGAACATTGAATGCCAGAAATAACTGTATTATGAGTAAATTTGTAAAATACTGTTTAAAATAAAGAAGCTTGGGGGCTGGAGCAATGGCACAGTGGTAGGGTGTTTGTCTTGCATGCAGCCGCCCTGAAATGGATCCAGGTTTGATCCTCAGCATCTGGATGGTCCCGGAGCCTGCCAGGAGCTATTTCTGAGCACAGAGCCAGGACTAACCCCTGAGCACCACCAGGTGTGACCCGAAAAATAAAATAAAAAAGAAGTTTATTATTTAAGAATCATTTCTAACCAACTTGTGTAAATTGATTTATTATTTCTGATTATTCTCTCCATTTCTTTGTCAAGTTTCATTTTACCTCTTAACATCTATGGCTTTATGTTTTCTTTATTTATATCCCTGCGTTTACTTTATCTTTCGAAAGTTTGCACTAATTTGTTTACTACTATAACAAGTATTTTCTTTTTGTTTTGTTTTTAGGCCACACCCAGCAGTGCTCATGAGTTACTCCTGGCTGTCTGCTCAGAAATAGCTCCTGGCAGGCACGGGGGACCATATGGGACACCGGGATTCGAACCAACCACCTTTGGTCCTGGATCGGCTGCTTGCAAGGCAAACACCATTGTGCTATCTCTCCGGGCCCTATAACAAGTATTTTAAAACAATTACATAACAGTTGCCCAATGAATGTCTGTTAAATTAAATATGTAATGTGTTCAGAGTATTCATAATCATAACTCAAAATCATGTTTTAGTACAAAAATACAAAAATCAAATTTTTATTATTGAAGAAAATTCTTGTTTTATACTCAGTTAAACCTATAACATTTCTTGGCATCAAAAATGCCTATTCTACAACCAATGGGACCCACTTTAAAATCATAGATGTTTGTCTTCTCTTTAATAGTGGCGTGATGCTATCTTGAGGTTACCTAAGGAAATGCTCATTGTATGTAAATTTTATGTTTATAGATTCAGTCACAATCATAGAACTATGTAAGATACTTAATTTAGCCAATGTATCCTCATAAGAATCAATAGAGATGTTGTCTGAGTTAATAGTGTTTTCAGAGTGTATGCCATTATGTCAAATGACATCATATTTTGCAGTGTTACTTGATTGACAAATATCTCAACAATCCCCATACAAGAAAGAAAAGTCACTCCACTATTCTATGATGAAAAGATATATGCATCATTCATCTCTATACTTTGATCCTTGTATACTTTCATTTTTGTGGTTTAGGATTATAGTGCCTAAAGAACTAGAAACTTTTTTTGTTGTATCGTATAAAGGAAATGATTTTATTTTATTTAAAAAAAATCTTGATCTTTGATGTTATTCAATGTTTTTCAACTCTTGGTTCAAGGTAGTAAAATAGAAAATACTGTGATTGCTATCTCAATTTTTCAATTGAATAGAATAAAGTGAAAAGTACATATCACCTGAAAATACAAAGCTATGTAATGTCCAAAAAATACAATAAACTTGAAAAATTATTTATTTTCCTACTTATTATTTTTCTTGTTGTGGGATAGAGAGCTGGTTCTTATTTTAATTAAGCTTTCCCACCTACTCAACTTAAAAATATTTATTTATTTATTTTTGATATGAGACTAAGTAAAATGTTGTCCATTCTTTACAGAAACATGTGATGAGGACAAGACATTCAGAGTAGTCAGAAATTATTATTGTAAATTTATTATTGTATATGTATATACAGATAAATTGTTTCCTGATTGAATAGACATTAGAATGATACAATCTAGAGAAATCTTTTAGAATTTTACATGAAATGTAAAAGTTAAAAAGAAATAGACTTTATTTCTCCTTAAACATGTTTATCATTTAGAGTTTGATAACTGATCTAGGGGAATAAACAAAATAAAGGAAAATTATAGTAAATTAAGGAAAAGGCAAGAAAATGACACTCAATATCATTCATACTTTTGAATTCTTAACACAAATTGGTATAGTTCAATCTCTATTACTTTAATGAAATAATTTATAACATACTTGAAAAATCAATAATATATCATAGATGGCAGAATCATTTTGTCTAAAAGTTTTTTGTTTGTTTGTTTGTTTTTGGGGCCACACCCGTTTGATGCTCAGGGGTTACTCCTGGCTAAGCACTCAGAAATCACCCCTGGCTAAGCGCTCAGAAATCACCCCTGGCTTGGGGGGACCATATGGGAAGCCGAGGGATCAAACCATGGTCCTTCTATGTATGGCTAGCACTTGCAAGGCAGACACCTTACCTCTAGCGCCACCTTGCTGGCCCCTAAAAGTTTTAACAAAATAAGAAAGCCATAAACTTTTATGGTTGCATATTTTGTATAATTTATATTTTATATTATTGTATGTAACATCAAAAATTATATATTCTTTTTTGGGTGTGTTTTGGGGCCACACCCAACAGTGTTAAGGGATTACTCCTGGATCTGCACTCAGGACATCCCTGAGTGTCCTGTTGGGCTTGGGGGACCACCCAGGTATGCTGCATGTTAAGTGAATGTTCTACCTTCTGTATTATCACTCCAGCCCCTAAAATAAAATATTCTATGTTTCAAATTGAAACTTTTAATAATTATACTAAAGACACAAGATGAAATATTTCAATATTGTTAGACAATAAGTAAGCTTAAGCCTTAATTTTATTCTTATACCATCTCTAAATGATAGTACCATGCAGAGATAAGAAATATTTTTTCATTCAGCAGCAAGAGGATAAGAATACAGCAGTGAAAGAAAGCTATACAGACACCACTAAGAAATTGAACCACCTAGGAATATGAATTTTTATGTTTTATAGCCAAGTTACTGCTGAACACTTTCAGTGCATCTACTTTTTACGACATTCCTGCTGAACTATTCATTTTAAGGGATAGATTGGGGGAGGTTGTTGTTTTTTAATACAATTTTGTTTTGTTTGATTCTTATGTGTTTAATCATTATTGCTGCTGGCTATTGTTCCTTTTCATGTATTTTAATACTTTAATCAATGGGAATTTTATTGGTACTTGTACCCTGAGGCTGTTGAAAGTGGAGGGTGCTATTTTATAAATATAGAATTGAAATAAGGAAAAATAAAACAGATGGGCAAAGGAACCATGTGGATAATAAAGTGATAAATTCCTTCAGGAGCTAGATGAAGAGGTAGAGATCATCTCAGATGAGCATTTTACCTAAAACTCCTAAGTGAAAGAATTTGTTTCCGTTTTTGTTTACTGTTTTTTATTTAAAGTGCAATTCTCTTTTCCGTTTCTATGAAAATATCATTAGGGAGTGAGGAGATAACTCAGAGGTCAGGGTGAATGCTTGGTTCGGAGACCTATGTTTGAAGCTAGGCTCCCTGTGACTCCGAGCTCCACTAGGTCCAGCTCTCGGGAGTCCTGAACACTGCTGGGGTGACCCCATTGTCTAATGCCTAGAACACTGGGCTTACATAGATCTCAAAGTGTCACCTGCATTGACCCCCGGCAATGTGAACACTGCTTGGAGATTCCTCCCTCAAATCATATGAAAGCTAACACTTTGTACAACAATTAATTAATTTTAACAATAGCAATATATTTCTCATACATTAAAAATAAGTTTCATACTAAAACCAGAGCAATAGTAGAGATGTCTGGGTGTTTGCCTTCCCTGCTGCTGATTGAGTTCGGTCCCTGATATTCTATGTGTTCCGCATAGGATGCCTGAATGCACAACTGAAATAAATGATGAGTTCTGTTGGATCTGCATGCCCACCCACGAAAGTGATTCTACTTCCTTTGATTATTAGGTTATTTGTAATGCAGTTTCTGCCTTTTCTTTTCCTGGTTTATAGTCTCTCCTACTAGTTTCATAAATAATTGTAATTTTACTTTATGTTTTTCCTACTCTACCCAAAATAGAAAATAGAATTTTGCTGCTTGATGTTTACTAAGATACATCTCCAATATACCCATAAGGGAATGATTTAGCTCGATGTCTATAACTTGTTGGAAAATACTTGGGAAACATAGAAACTAATGTACAAATACAATATATTTAAAAGTCCTGGCTATAATTTATATCATTTTCTTTTTTTTTTTTTTTTTTTTTTTGGTTTTTGGGCCACACCCGGCGGTGCTCAGGGGTAACTCCTGGCTGTCTGCTCAGAAATAGCTCCTGGCAGGCACAGGGGACCATATGGGACACCGGGATTCGAACCAACCACCTTTGGTCCTGGATCGGCTGCTTGCAAGGCAAACACCACTGTGCTATCTCTCCGGGCCCAATTTATATCATTTTCTCTTTTCTTCAGTAACCCGATTAACATAGAAACTTATTAATTTTTCATCCTAACTTCACCTTTTGCCATACTTTTTGTTATTTTTTTAGAATTTTATTCTAAAAATGTAATCCTAATAATTTATAATCATGTATTTGATTACTTTAAGTCAGAGGCTGCAGGGGGATGATAAATAAATAGAACCTCAAAACTTAATTATAGCAGATGCTAAAATATTTCACAAAAATACTGTCATTCTCATGCCTGTATAAAAAAATGGAGGACCGATCATTAATCTTCTAAATTCTAGTTAATCTCTTTCAATTACTAGGTGAAAAAAAGAGAGACTTAATGACATCTTAGAACTCTTTAAGAATATGGATTATCTGACTTCCTCATAATGATTAAGCTGATGGAAGTGGGCTGGTAAAATGTCTGGTAGAGCTGACCTTCAGATGAAGAAGAAAGTTTCCACCCTTTTCCCCATCATGCTGAAAGTTGCATTTCTTTTAATGACTCCACTTAGAACAGCAGGAAGCAAAATGATCAACCCCAGCAGGTACTTAGACAAGAATGAGAGGTTGGATGTGGACTGCTCTATTAAAACAGCCCCATCTAAACAGGGCTTCCTGGAGCTTAAGTGCCCATTGCTGAAGAAGCCAGAATGCCATCTGTGAGTGCACAGCGAAGCTCACAGCTCTGTCTAATGAGAGGAACTGTATCAAGGAGACATCCTTAAATAGATAAAAGATCCATGGCATCTAATGGACAATTAGTTAACTTCATTCTTCAGAGATTTTAAGTATCTGACAAATGAGGAAGTACGAAAATATCCCAAGCAAAAAACACTAAAGGGAATTTCAAGATATCAAAAAAAAAAAAAAAAAAGAAATTATTTTTGGATTTTATGTGATTTCAATATTACTCTGAGGTCAAAAGTTAAAAAAACATTGAGCATGTGTAATCTGGTGTTTTTTACCCTTTATTTATAGTTGTTAACATTCTTGTTAATATCATTGTATGTAATTAAAGCATAAACTGAGCCACATTTGTTTTTTCTTTGTTCACTCCCAATGATGCTCAGAAGAGCTAAACGTAGTACTAAGCCTCAAACCACGGTTGAAAACAAGAAAGAGTCAGATATTTTAAATGCACATTAAAGTGAATTAATGCATTCTAAATATTGTCAATTTAATGACATTCAATGGTTCTCAGAAATCTTCATCCATAGCTTGTGAGATTTTTGAATGTTTCAAAAATATTCTAAAGCACTTATCTACTACTGATAAGAACTCATCCATTTCATAATATAGGGGCACCTCCCACTTAGACTCCATGTGATCAGACAGTTATCGTCCAATCCTGAGCACTAGATCTCAGATAGAACTGACAGTTCTCCGCAACAGCACCAGGAACCGAACTTCCCCTGGGAAATATAATACCACTCTGGCACCATCATGTGTCAGTTTTGATATGACATGTTGACAATGAGAAAATGGCAACAACTTGACGTAAGAGCAGGTTGTCTTATCTCATCATCTAACAGAAATCAGAAAACATGCCATCCTTTGATCTGTGCAAAAACCAACATCTCTAACTACAGAAGACTGACTTTGACAACCATAACTGAGCAGAACTTATCCTAGGACCAATAAGAAAGACCCTAGCCTAGGCTTTGGCCTATCATCTGTACAATAATCCACAGTTCTAATTTCAGTGGTCTGACTGTGACAACTGCAATTGAGCAGAACTTCTGAAACCATATTGAAAGACTATATCCTAGGCTTTGTCCTAGGATCAGTGCAAAAACCAAGACCACCAATTACAGAAGACTGATTAAAACAACAGGGATGGAACAGGACTTCTATAACGGTAAAGTAAGAACCTGTCCCATGACCTGTGAAAATACCAAGACCTCTAGTTACAGAGCCCTGATTTTATCATCCAGGACTGAGCGAAAAGTTTCCTGGCACCATCAAAAGACCTGGGGGAATGAAAAAAGCATGTATGGAGCCTGTAGCTATTCTCATGACAGTATGCTTCCAGGGCAGAGAAACCCTGTATTTCTTAGGCCAAAGAACTCCCTTTCTAATCCCCCCCCCCAATATTTACTGTGCCTGTGCAAAAAAGAAAAGCACAATATTTTTTCTATTTATATTGTGCTCGTGATTATTGTTTGATTATTGTCTTTATTGCTTTGGTGCTTTTATTGTAGTTGCTGGTTTCCAGGTTTCTTTGTTATTTATTTATTTATTTATTTATTTATTTATTTATTTATTTATTTTTGGGGGGTCACGCCTGGTGGCGCTCAGGGATTACTCCTTGCTCTGCACTCAGAAATCGCTCCTGGTAGGCACGGGGACCATATGGGATGCCGGGATTTGAACCACCATCATTCCTGAATTTGCTGCGTGCAAGGCAAATGCCCTACCACTGTGCTATCTCTCCGGACCCCTGGTTTTGTGTTTTTTTTCCTTTGTTTGGTTTCTTTGTCATAGTTGTTGTTGTTATTGTTGTTGTAGTTTACTTTTTTGTTTTTTTGTTTAATTTTTTTATCTTTTTGTTGTTTTTCTTCTTTTTGCCCTTTCTTCTTTTAAATTTATATTTATAGCCTCTAGATGGACTCATCCTGGTTTTATTTGTTTGCTTTTAGTTTTTTTGTTTGCTTTTTGTGGTTTGTTTTCTTTTTCTTTCCTTTCTTTTCTTATACCTTTCACATTTTTTTTCTAATTTTTCTTTTCTTTCCAAACAGAACCACATAACCTGAATCATCTTGTGCTGCCTCATAAATTGAGGGTAAAAAAAAATGAATGGCACCAAGACCAAACAGTTGTATGAACATTGAGTAGAAATAAAAATTGCTCAGACTTAAACACCAAATTTAAAGCCAACAACAACAGAATCGATACCCAATCTACAATAAGCTAGACACAGAAGTGACCTCTTATATTAGCAGCACAGGGGACACAGGAAGGGAATATGGAATGCATGCTGGGAACAGAGCTAAAGGGAGGACAACACTGGTGATGGGAATTTTCTTGATTCAATGTCACTATGTACCTAAAATATTACTGTGAAAGATTTTTAATTCACTTTGGTCACAATAAAAATTATTGAAAAAAATTCTAAAGCAGAATGAACAACTCCTAAAATAAACTGAGACTTGGCCTTCCATATGACCCAGAAATTCCACTTCTGGTTGTCTACCTTTAGAACCAAATATATGTAACTGGAATTTTGGCTCTTTTATTTTTTGCTACATATTCATAATTGCCAATGTCTGGAAACTATCTGTGTGCAATTACAGATCATTAGAGAAAAAAGTCAAGGAATTTATACACAATGCAATACTACTTGGCTTATAAGAAGAGTTAAAATCACACAATTTTCCAATACTTGGCAATTGATGGAACTGGATTTTATTATGAAAAATGAAACCAGTCAAAAGAAAAATACAAAATGATCCTTCAGATGTGGAGTATAAAATCATATTAGATAAATAACAAATGTTTAACAAAAATAGAATGTAGTAACTGATCCATAGAACTAAGCTTATCATGGCAGCAAGTTTTGAGGGGACTTGAGGAGGGGATATAAAAGCAGATAGGGGAAGTAAGGAGAACCTTGAGAATGGTATAAAGAAACATACTCTAGTGGGGAATGGTATTGAAACATTTATTTATGAAACTATTGTTGACAATATTAAAATTGTTATTCTTGGTGACTAATAATTTAAAAAAATTTCATATCAGTATCATAGAGCTAATGAAAACAACTCAAATGTCTTTTAAAAATAAATGGTCAAATGCATTGTGATGTATCTGTGCAAAATTAAACACAATGATAGAAATGAATAAAATATTGATTCATGTAAAACAGTGTTTGATTTCAGAAACTAGAATAGACAGCATATAATAGAATTATAATTGTATTAATTTTTAATTGATAAATTATATATTAGAAGTAAGAACAGTTGGGGCCAGAGAGATAGCATGGAGGTAGGACATTTGCCTTACATGCAGAAGGACCCCCGAAACTGCTGGGAGCGATTTCTGAGTGTAGTCAGGAGTAACATCTGAGCACTGATGGACGTGACCCAAAAAAAACAAAAAAAACAAAAAAAAAATAAGAATAGCAATTTATTTACATGAGGGAAACTTGAGAGAAAATGGAATGGAGGATTTTATGAAGTCATGGGAATTTCTATGTATTGATCATATTGGTGGATTCATAATTGGACTGCACTTGTCAAAACCCAAATTATTATAGAGCTTAAATCTGGACAAGTCATTGTGAAATTTTTTACTATGGTAAATCAAAAATTTGAAACTTGGATGAAAAACATAATCATGGGATTAGTCGACCTGAAGATTGCCTGTTTATTTTGGTAATTAACAGGTGGTATGACAAAAGACAAAAGAAGTATATATATATATGTATATATATTTATGTATATAAGTATATATATTTATGTATATATAAGTATATATATTCTTTTTTTAGAATTTGAGCCAGTGTTTAATATTAATATAAATTTGAGCCAATTTAACATTAAAAATAATTAAACAACCATAAGAAACCCTTATAAAAATTACTATAAATATATCATTATTTTAAAAAATCTGGTTCTATTCCACTTATAAAAGGTTTATATATCTATTTATATATATAAAACTTCTCATTATAATGTTTTTAATATATTTTTTATTTAAACACCTTGATTACATACATGATTGTGTTGTTTGGGTTTCAGTCATGTAAAGAATACCACCCATTACCAATGCAACATTCCCATCACCAATGTCCCAAATTTCCCTCTTCCCCACCCAAACCCCGCCTGTACTCTAGACAGGCATTCTATTTCCTTCATACATACTCATTAGTAGGATATTTCAAAATGTAGTTATTTCTCTAAAAAAACTCATCCCTGTTGGTAGTGAGCTGCATGAGGTAAGTTGGAACTTCCAGCCCTTCTCTCTTTTTTTGTCTGAAAATTATTTTTTGCAAGAATGTCTTTCATTTTTCTTAAAACCCATAGATGAGTGAGACCATTCTGTGTTTTTCTCTCTCTCTGAGTTATTTCACACAGCATAATAGATTCTGTGTATATCTATGTATAGGAAAATTTCATGACTTCATCTCTCCTGACAGCTGCATAATATTCCATTGTGTATATGTACCACAGTTTCTTTAGCCATTCGTCTGTTGAAGGGTATCTTGGTTGTTTCCAGAGTCTTGTTATGGTAAATAGTGCTGCAATGAATATAGGAGTAAGGAAGGGATTTTTGTATTGTATTTTTGTGTTCCTAGGGTATATTTCTAGGAGTGGCATAGCTGGATCATATGGGAGCTCAATTTCCAGTTTATGGAGAAATCTCCATATCGTTTTCCATAAAGGTTGAACTAGATGGCATTCCCACCAGCAGCGAATAAGAGTTCCTTTCTCTCCACATCCCCACCAACACTGCTTGTTCCCTTTCTTTTTGATGTATGCCAATCTCTGGGGTGTGAGTTGGTACCTCATAATTGATTTGATTTTCATTTCCTTGATGATTAGTGATGTGGAGCATTTTTTATGTGTCTTTTGGCCATTTGTATTTCTTCTTTATCAAAGTGTCTGTCAATTTCTTGTCCCCATTTTTGATGGGATTAGATGTTTTTTTCTTGTAAAGTTCTGTCAGTGCCTTGCATATTTTGGAGATTAGCCCCTAATTTGATGAGTATTGGGTGAATAGTTTCTCCCACTCAGTGGGTGACTCTTGTATCCTGATCACTATTTCCTTTGAGGAGCAGAAGCTTCTGAGCTTAATATATTCCCATCTGTTAATCTCTGCTTTCACTTGCTTGGAGAGTGCAGTTTCCTCCTTGAAGATGCCTGTAGTCTCAATGTCCTGGAGTGTTTTCCCTATGTGTTGTTCTATATATCTTTTGGTTTCGGGTCTGATATCTAGGTCTTTAATCCATTTGGATTTTACTTCAAACATGAGGTTAACTGGGGTCTAAGTTCAATTTTTTGCAAGTGGCTAGCCAGTTATGCCAACAACATTTGTTGAAGAGGCTTTCTTTGCTTCATTTAGGATTTCTTGCTCCGATATCAAAAATTAGGTGATTGTATGTCTGTGGAACATTCTCAGAGTATTCAAGCCTATTCCACTGATCTGAGGTCCTGTGTGTATTCCAATACCATGCTGTTTTGATAACTATTGCTTTGTAGTAAAGTTTAAAATTGGGGAAAGTAATTAGTCCCCTATTCTTTTCCCCAATGATTGCTTTAGCTATTCTAGGCTGTTTATTGTTCCAAATGAATTTCAAAAGTTCCTGATCCACTTCTTTGAAGAATGTCATGGGTATCTTTAGAGGGATCACAATAAATCTGTACAATTTTTGAGGAGTATTGCCATTTTAATGATGTTAATCCTGCCAATCCATGAGCAGGGTATGTGTTTCCATTTCTGCATGTCCTCTCTTATTTCTTGGAGCAGAGTTTTATAGTTTCCTTTGTATAGGTCCTTCACATATTTAGTCAAGTTGATTCCAAGATATTTGAGGTTGTTTTCTTATATGGGGTTGTTTTCTTAATCTCCATTTCTTCCTTATTACTATTGGTGTATAGGAAGGCCATTGATATTTGTGTTAATTTTGTAGCCTGCCACCTTGCTATATGAGTCTATTGTTTCTAGAAGCTTTTTGTAGAGTTTTTAGGGTTTTCTAAGTAGAGTATCATGTCATCTGCCAACAGCGAGAGCTTGACTTCTTCCTTTCCTATCTGGATTCCCTTTATATCTTTTTCTTGCCTAATCGCTATAGCAAGTACATCCAGTACTATGTTGAATAGGAGTGGTGAGAGAGGACAGCCTTGTCTTGTACCAGAATTTAGAGGAAAGGCTTTCAGTTTTTCTCCATTGAGGACAATATTTGCCTCTGGTTGTGGTAGATGGCCTTAACTATATTGAGAAAGGTTCCTTCCATTGCCATCTTGCTGAGAGTTTTGATGAAGAATGGTTGTTGCAACTTATCAAATGCTTTATCTGCGTCTATTAATATAATCATGTGATTTTTATTTTTCTTGTTAATATTGTGTATTATGTTGATAGATTTATGGATGTTAAACCAGCCTTGCATTCCTGGGATGATACCTACCTGGTCATAGTGGATGATCTTCTTAATGAGGTATTGAATCCTATTTTCCAGGATTTTATTGAGGATTTTTACATCTGTGTTCATCAGCGATATTGGTCTGTAATTTCTTTGGTAGCATCTCTGTCTGTTTTAGGCATCAAGGTGATGTTGGCTTCATAAAAGATATTTGGAAGTGTTCTTGTTTTTTTGATTTCATGAAAGACTCTTGCCAGGATTAGTAATAGTTCCTCTTGAAAGGTTTGAAAGAATTCATTAGTGAATCCATCTGGGACTGAGCTTTTGTTTTTGGGCAGACATTTGAATACTGTCTTAATTTCCTCAGTAGTGATAGGGTTATTTAGATATATTACATCCTCTTCATTCAACTGTGGAAGATTATAAGAGTCCTGGAATTTATCCGTTTTTCCAGTTTCTCATTTTTAGTGGCATTGAGCTTCTC
Source organism: Suncus etruscus (assembly GCF_024139225.1). NCBI lineage: Eukaryota > Metazoa > Chordata > Mammalia > Eulipotyphla > Soricidae > Suncus > Suncus etruscus. Next base: position 167,258,549 of record NC_064850.1, read on the forward strand.
AAAGTTGTTTCTGATTACCCTTTGAATCTCTGCCATATCAGTAGTGATCTCTCCTTTTTCATTCCTAATACGAGTTATCAAGTTTCTCTCTCTCTTTCTTTGTTAGTTTTGCCAGTGGTCTATCAATCTTGTTTATTTTTTTAAAGATCCAACTTCTACTTTTGTTGATCTTTTGGATTGTTTTTTGGGTTTCCACTTCATTGATTTCTGCTCTCAGCTTAGTTATTTCCTTCTGTCTCCCTATTTTAGGTTCAATTTTTTGAGCACTTTCTAATTCTATGAGTTTGTCATTAAGTTATTCAGTTATGCCCCTTTTTCTTTCTTGATGTGTGCTTGCAAATCTATAAATTTTCCTCTCGGTAATGCTTTTGCTGTGTGCCATAAGTTCTGATAGTTTGTGTGTCTATTGTCATTTGTTTCCAGAAGGTTTTTATTTCCTCTTTGATTTCATCTTGGACCCACTGGTTATTCAGTATTAGGCTGTTTAACTTCCAGTTATTAAATTTTTTCTTCTGTGTCCCTATGTAGTTTACATATACTTTCAGGGCCTTGTGGTCAGCAAAGGTAGCCTGCAAAATTTCTATCCTCTTGATATTATGGAGGTATGTTTTATGTTCTAGCATGTAGTCTATCCTGGAGAATGTCCCATGTACATTAGAAAAGAATGTGTTTCCAGGTTTCTGGGGTTAGAGTGTCATGTGACATATATATATACTAGGCCTCTTTCATCCATTTCTCTTTTCAGGTTTAGTACATTCTTGTTGGATTTCTGTCTGGTTGACCTGTCAAGTGTTGACAATGCCATGTTGTGGTCTCCCACAATTATTGTGTTGTTATTGATACTATTTTTCAAATTTGTCAACAATTGTATTAAATATTTTGCTGGCCTCTCATTCGGTGCATATATATTTAGGAGAGTGATTTCTTCCTGCTGTACAAATCCCTTGATTAATACAAAATGTCCATCTTTGTCCTTATATCTTTCCTGAGTATAAAGTTTGCATCATCTGATATTAGTATGGCCACTCCAGCTTTTTTATGGGTGTTGTTTGCTTGGATGATTTTCCTCCAGCCTTTTATTTTGAGTCTATGTTTGTTCTAACTATTCAGGTGCATTTCTTGTAGGGAGCAGAAGGTTGGGTTGAGTTTTTTGATCCATTTAGCCACTCTGTGTCTCTTAACTGGTGCATTTAGTCCATTGACATTGAGAGAAAGAATTGCCTTGGGATTTAGTGACACTTTTCTATTGAAGTTTGGTGTCTCTGTTGGTCAGTCTTGTCTTAAAGTAGCTCTTTCAGTTTTTTTTTTTAAGACTGGTTTTGAGTCTGTAAATTTTCTGAGCTGTTGTTTGTCTGTGAAGCCTTGTATTGTATCTTCAAACCTGAAAGTGAGTTTAGCTGGATGCAGTATTCTAGGCGAAGCATTTATTTCATTGATTTTTGTTACTATGCCTCACCACTGCCTTCTGGTCTTGAGTGTTTCTTGTGACAGGTGTGCGGTAAATATCAAGGATGTTCCCGTGAATGTAATTTCTTTTTTTGATCTTGCTGCTTTCAGAGTTCCGTCTCTATCTATGGGGTTCGTCATTGTGACTTGGAGTGTTTTTTCTGGGGTCTCTTTTGGTTGGTACTCTTCGAGCATGTAGGATTTGATCACATATATTCTTTAGCTCTGGTAGTTTCTCTTTAATGATATTCTTGATCGTTGATTCTTTCTGGAGATTTTCTTCCTGGGCCTCTGGGACTCCAATGATTCTTAAGTTGTTTCTGTTGAGCTTATCATAGACTTCTATTTTCATCTGTTCCCATTCCTTGAGTAATTTTTCCATTGTTTGATCATTTACTTTAAGGCTTTTTTCCAGTCTCTTTTGCTGTATGGAGTTGTTATTCATCTCATCTTCATTGTACTAAATCTATCCTCAGCTGCTCTTAACTTGTGGGAAAGCTCATCCATGTTTTTCTTCAATTTATCTACTGAGTTTTTCAGACTTGTTATTTGACCTGAAATTTCAGTTTGGAGTTTTCTCATTTCTATCTTCATATTCTCTTGGTTCTTATTAGTGTTCTCTTCTATACTTTCTTTGAGTTCTTTGAACATCTTCCATATTTTGACTCTAAACTCCTTATCTGAGAGACTGACTAGTTGGTTGGCCATGTTCTGGTTATCTGAGTTGCCGTCTTCATTCTCTATGTCTGGCACTGGCCTGCGTTGTTTCCTCATTGTCACACTTGTATTGTGGATTTTTCTACATGTTGTGGTTGTATTCATTAGCTAAATAATTTGCACGGCGATTTGTAGCGATTTGTAGTGAAGCAGAGCTCCTCTGGCTTCTCCCTTTCTGGGCATGTAAACTCATCTCTGGGGAAGGCTAGCTCTCCACAGATGAGCCACACACAGGATAAAATTAGGCCTAAAATGCAGCACAGCACAGAGGACAGGCATATATGGGTGCTGGCATCTGAGTTCCAGCCGAGTTCAGCGGCCTCCCATTCCTGGCATGTAAACTCACCTCCAGAGAAGGTAAGTGATCCACAGATGAGCCACACACAGGATAAAATCAGGCCAAAAATGCAGCACAGCACAGAAGACAGGCAGATAGTGGTGCTGGCATCTGAGTTCCAGCAGAGTTCAGCGGCTTCCGCTTTCTGGGCATGCAAACTCACCTCCAGGGAGGGCTAGCTATCTGCAGATGAGCTACACATAGGATGAAATCAGACTGAAAATGCAGCACAGCACAGAAGACAGGCAGATAGTGGTGCTGGCATCTGAGTTCCAGCAGAGTTCAGCGGCTTCCGCTTTCTGGGCATGCAAACTCACCTCCAGGGAGGGCTAGCTATCTGCAGATGAGCTACACATAGGATGAAATCAGACTGAAAATGCAGCACAGCACAGAAGACAGGCAGATCGTGGTGCTGGCATCTGAGTTCCAGCAGTGTTCAGCGGCTTTTCCTTTCTGCACTTGTCATATATATTTTCTTGAAGTCATTTCTAAATTGGAAGTTTAAAGATTTTTGTTTGTACTTAGGGTTCCATCTACATCATATCATTCAACTTAAATGTGTTGGCAATACAAGTCGAATAATGATATTGTGTGTTGACTCTGAATAAATTAACAAGCTATAATAAGAATTTGATTAGTGACTTTCTTAATTTACTATGGATTAGCTTGCATCAGAAGTATATAAAAATGTCATAGAAAACTACTTTTCAAATGACTGTATATCTGATTAACATAGGATTATATATAAAATATAGAATACATATAGAAATAGGTATCAAAATGTGTGGCATGTGTAATGCAGCCAGTAATCCGGAAAAAAAATTTACTATGAGCTGGCCTAATTAGTAAAGGTCAGTAGAAAAGAAAGTTCTTTCTAAATCACAATCTCAATCAGAACTTCACAGTATGGATGAACTTAAAGTAACCTACCCATGTTTACAGAACTGGGATTTGTGGATATCTGGTGCTTCACAGACTGAATAAAATATAGAATATTGAAAAAGTGTCTCCATTTGTTTGGTGAACAGTTTCCCATATTTAAGTTGAGATTAAACATACTCAATACAACCTCAAATAGAGAAAACACAATCAATAGTAAAGGCAATAATATTAACATTATTATTTTATACATCATTTTGTTTTGTATATTCTTATGTCCATAAAACCATCCCATAATTTGGGCACATTTATTTTATTCACTTTATAGATAAAGAAATAAAGAAAAACATATTGATTCTGAGTTTACGGATCAAAGCCACAGGCTTGGAATACTAATCTTTATTAAAAAAACATACAGATATAAAAACATTCATTGTTTCCAATTCTAATATTTAAACATGAAAACAGAAAAGTGTGTCTTATTTTCATTCTTTAATGTCTTTAATATGACTAGAACAGGTTTAAAAAGAAACATTTTCACAAACATTTCAGATTTAATACTTTTATGGAATTGCACTATTAATGTCTCCTTTTGACTCAGCTTCAGAGATTGGTATTGATGGTGGCTGCCTCTGAAGCTAGAGATGTGAATAAACTCTGGAGAACATTGCCTACCCTTAAAAAGTTGCCATCTGTCTTTTTTTTTATATCTGCTGTGCTATAGTATTTTCCTATCCTTTCAATGACAGTTCATGGTAGATAAACTCACTATGATAAGATAAATGGCAACTTTTTAATAAAAATCACTATGTGAGAGCTGCTTGGTTAGGTTACAGTTCCTCCAAGTGCATCGCATACCTTATTCCCTAATTTCAAAACCAATGACCTATTCTTCAAAGATTTTCTTTGCATTTCTGTAACCTACATGCTCTACAATGCCCTCCTCCACTTTTTGTCCTCTCAGAAAGACACCTTGAGTGACCCTATAACTTTACCTTCTCATACTGAATATTTGGATGTGTGTGTTCAGAAACAAAGGCACAATCAACTATTTCGAAATCACTTTTAGGGGAGGTTAGAAAAGTCATGTTAGTTATTTTTTTCTATTTGATTTGTTTTCCTTTTCTGTATAGTGATGACTGAATCGAGAACTTTTTTGTCATTTGTAGTTTGTCATTAGTTTAAAATATTTCTCAACATGTGTTCAGGATAAACAGATATTTATGAGTTTTACATGTTTCCAGGTAGCCACCTATTTAACATAACTGTTGAAAATTAATATTGATGTCACATCAATGCAATATGCTGACAGAAACACCTTCTTCAGATTATTATTTACTATTAATAGGGTCTCTAAAGAACTTTTAGAAGAGATGCTCAAAGATAAAATTATAAAATTTTGTACAAGTATATAGTTTAGAGAAAACAAAATATATAGGTAATATTACAAGACATACAGTTGTTTTGTTTTGTTTTTAGAAATAAAAATGTATTTACAAATAACATTTAAAAATATAAGCAGCACCGAGGGGTTACTTCTGGCTCTTAGCTCAACAATTGCCTCTTGGGCTTGGAGAGATAGTACAGTGGCAGGGTATTTGCCTTGCATTCTTTTTTTAAAAAAATTGATATATTTATTTAAGCAGCAAGATTACAAACATATTTGTAGTTGGATTTCAGTCATAAAAAAAGTACACCCCCTTCACCAGTGTAAGCTTCCCATCACCTGGTGGCTCCCAATAAACACTAATGTTATTCCTACTGGTATGAAGTTCTGTATTATGGGCAGGGAATGCCACTAGCTGAGTAGCATTCAAGTTTGTAGTCTCTCCACCTATCCACCCAATGCTTGCCTGTGACCCATTGGTGTGACCTCTGAGTTCTGCTTTATGCTGGTGGACAATGCTGCTGGACCTGTCTGAACACCACCTCTGGGCTTTCAGGTGCTAGGATACTTTCACTTCTTCAAATAGATAATTTTTTCACTGCCATAGCTTCCCCACCATCAACAGGCCAATGCTAGGAAGATTCCCAGTTTCTCCTTTATTTCTGGAAAAGGGACAGTGTATTTATTTCCCCTTCAAAAAACTGGAAATTGATCTACCATATGATCCATTTATACCACGCCTAGGAATATTCCCTAGGAACACAAAACAACACAAAAATGCCCTGGACAGGCCTGAATTTAATTCCTGGCATCCCATATGGTCCCCCAGCCTGCCAGGAGAGATTTCTGAGCACAGAGCCAGGAGTAACTCCTGAGCGCAGCTGGGTGTGGCCCCAAAACAAACAAACAAAAAAATTGCTCCTTGCAAGGTTGGGGGGACCATATAGGATGCCAGAGATTGAACTTGATTGGCCACGTGCAAGGCAAAAGCCTTACCAGCTGTGCTATTGCTCTGGCTCCAATATTTGTTTTATTTATTTCATTAAAAATACATGTGTAGGTGCCGAGCGGTGGGGCAAGCCGTAAGGTGTCTGCCTTGCACACGCTAGTCTAGGATGGACCTTGGTTCGATCTGCTGGCATTCCAAATGATTCCCCAAACCAGGAGTAACCCCTGAGCGTCACTGGGTGCGGCTGAAAAAACACAAAAAAATACATGTCTAAACACATTGTTTTGCTTTGCTTAACTAATACAAATTTGTTACCAAAATATTCCTCATTATGAATGTCACAAGACCTTGGGGTCATCATAGTGAATATAAATTTTCAGGTTTTTCACAGGCATAAGTATTGGAAAGGTTAAATCAAATTAATTTTGATTTGAATAAAGGACATGAAATTAAATGTATTAAATGTAGTTTCTTAAGTCTATTAAATTACTATATAATTATGTTATTTTTGATGTTACCCATACTTTTTATTTTAATCAGAAATGTATTAATTCTGTGCTTCTACTTAATTAAGTTTGTTGATAAGACAAGTTTTCTATTTACTTATTTTACTAATCAAATCTCTAATACAGTAATGATATGGAATGATGAATTTGTTAACACAGGTACACCTGGGAGATATTGTTGGTTTGTTCAGTTCCAGACTATGTGGTAAAGAATATTTTGCTCTAAAACAAGTTTTTCAGAGTATATAAAAGTGATGTTGCATGACATCATAGATTTTAAATGTGCAATGTAGGACCCAGAGTAGTATTACAATAAGAATAACTTGCCTTGCATGAGGCAAACTTGAATTTATTTTTTGTCTCCACATATGGTCAGCCAAGTCCCCTAGCAGCATCCTTGAGCACTGAGCCAGGGGTAAATGCTAATCACCACTCAGTATGGTCCTAAACAATAATAAACAGGATGGGAGAGATAGCACAGTTGTAAGGCATTTGCCTTGCATGCAGCCAACCCAGGACAAAAGTGCATTAATTATTGGCATCCATATGGTCCCCGGAGTCTACCAGGGGTGACTTCTGAGTGCAGAGACAGGAGTAACCCATGATTGTTGCCGGATGTGGCCCCCAAACAACAAAAACCATATATATACATATATGTGTATACATATATACATATATGTATGTATATATACATATACATATATATGTACATATGTGTATATGTATACAAGTATGTATATACATATATAGGGGCAGGGAAGATAGCATGGAGGTAAGGCATTTGCCTTGCATGCAGAAGGATAGTGGTTCAAATCTCGGCATCCCATATGGTCCCCCAAGCCTGCCAGGAGCGATTTCTGAGTGTAGAGCCAGGAGTAGTCCCTGAGCGCTGCTGGGTGTGACCCCCCCAAAAAAAAACAAACAAAAATACATATATAAATAAATGTGCAAAAACATTATTTCTTAGATAATAATATGAATACCTCAATTAAATTTATTTTAGTTCAGGGCCGGGCGGTGGCGCTAAAGGTAAGGTGCCTGCCTTGCCTGCGCTAGCCTTGGATGGACCGCGGTTCGATCCCCCGGTGTCCCATATGGTCCCCCAAGCCAGGAGCAACTTCTGAGCACATAGCCAGGAGTAACCCCTGAGCGTTACCGGGTGTGGCCCAAAAACCAAAAAAAAAAAATTTATTTTAGTTCTAAAAATTATCATCTGAGGCTTCTGTTAGCCATACATGTTTTTAGATGGAGAGTCTTCCCTCAATGTTTCTGGATATAAGTGTTGGCCCTGAAAGTATAGTGCAATTTCTTCAAATAAAACACAAATATATACTAAACGGCTATTGGCTTTGTGAAAATTTCTCTGTGGTATATGATGCTTTATTTTTCTTAAATATCTTTATTTAAGCACCAAGATTACAAACATGCTTGTAGCTGGGTTTCGTTATACAAAAGAACACCCCCCTTCACGAGTGCAGCATTTGTATCACCAATGTCCCGCAACTCCCTCCTCCTCCTTGTCTGGTGTGTGATGGATGCTTTTTTTTGATAGCACATTGATCATAGTAAAACCTCTTCTAGAATGGAAGCCAATCCTTCATATTCTAAATATTCTTTTTCAAGTAAACTTATATCTGATTATCCTTTCAAATGTGTCCATATCTTCACCAGGGGTTAGATTCCATCTCAATCAACCTTTCTTTCATCATCTGTTAAGTGTTTTCATGGCATTGCAGCGGTGTGGCCTCATCTTTGGTTCTACTTATCATTTTTGCAAATTTCCACCACATTTCTAAACTTCCTTTACTGAAATCTTGATCTCGTTGCAGTCATGTACAAATATTAAAATTAACTTTCTCTAAAATTCTATTAGTGTATGTATTATCTCTTTTGCTTTTTCTTTAAAAATTTTGGCCACAACCGAAATTATTTTAAAAAATTTCAATCCTTAGAGTTTCTTTTCTGAAAATAAAAGACTATTTTATTTAAATTATATTACTAAATATGAAAAACGCAAATGATAAAAGATTATAATAGTAACAGAAAATAAATTATTTTATTTATTTTTATTTTTTAATAATATCTTTATTTAAGCACCATGATTACAAACATGTTTGTAGATGGGTTTCAGTTATAAAGAGAGTACAACCCTCTTCGCCAGTGCAACCTTCCCACCATCAATGCCCCCAACTGTCTCCTCCCCCACTCCTGCCTGTATTTAAGACAGGCAATGCTTTTAAATATTCGGAAGCATTTTATTACCTTTCTCTATAGAATTTATTTATTTTTCCATCAATTCTCTTTTTATTATTTTTTGAGAAATGCAACTGACTCAATATTCAAAGGATGTCTTTCTTCTTGGACATATGGCAGTTTTATAGGTGACACATAACCTGGGGCTACAGGCTTCCTCTGCTTCTAATCAACAATGGACTTTATGAATTTAGACCTATTTTTATTCTTCAGTTGTGAATATATGCTTTTTCCACAAGAAAATGCATAGTCAAAATTCACCATTATTTTACAAGCGTTTCAAATAGATAGGAAGTTATATTGGAAGGCAGCCAGCTTTAATATCCATGACTTTGATACCAGAAGAGAGTCACAAAGGGACAAGCAGGGAAAGAGGTATCCATATTCTCATGCAGTTAATGAAAATCTGTTTTCCTACACTAATAGGTAGTGCAAAAAAATGACTTCCATAAACCATAAGAGTTGCCAGCAACTGTGCTCATGCACTGGAAGAACAGAGACCCAACTCACATTGATTTATAGATCTCCTTGCAGCTTTGCTTGGTCAACTGTGAATCTGTTCTTCTTCCTGGAATAATACAATAGATGACTTGAACTGCATTTTGGTAGTCATTTCTAAAGCATGGCAGGGATTAGTTTCAATCAGTAGAGAATTTACTCCCCTGTTGATCTTCAGAAACTTTTGTGGCACTTGGGCATTGCTATGTAAAAGTCATTCTAAAGAGGTCTTATTTTTCATTTTTATTTAGTTTAGTCTAATTCAATATTACAACCAAAAATCTGATCATTTTCTATATCAGTATTTAAAATTTATTATATGCATTAAGTTTTTCTTTGCATTTAAAATTCACAAAATTATAGATATTTTTATTCATTAGGATACCAACTTGGCACTACATAACAGCAGACATTTTATAATCAATCATTTTAACATTTTTTATAATTACCAGATGTAAGTCAAGAGAAGATTGGTTGTTTTATCATAAGTAATTTAAATTACCCTAAGGCCAAATCTGATATGAATATAATATTTAAAATAATATTTGTGACTTTTTATTGCAATGTTTCATATCTGGAGTTATAAATATAAGACATATTTTGACAAATTATTGGACTCTCTGAATAGAATATTAATATAATTTTTGTTTGCTTTAAGACTACACCTGGCATCACTCAGAGGCTCTGTGCTCAGGACTAACTTGTGGTAGTGCTTGGAGGACCATGTAGAGAACCAAGGATTAATGCAGAATCTGCTGCATACAAGACAAGTGCCTTACCTACTGTATTATCTCTCCAACCCCATAATACACTTTTAAGAAAATATATAGCAATCTTACAGAAGGAAGACACAACTTCCTAGTGATAACTGAGACATACATTTTGGTATGGTCCTTCAACTTTCAAGTAATTATCTTTCTTTATCAGCTTGATATTTATTAGCTAAATTATTGAATGTCTATCTGAATAGCATAATTTAATAATAGGCTATTAACTTATTAAGTGTTCATGTGGCTAAGTTTAGCCTTTCAAAAAGGACATTTTTATTTCAAAAACACTTGAAAATATATTGTACTGGTTCTAAGAATGACTAGAAAAGGAACTGAATGAAAGAAAATTTTTCCTTCTCACTAGTCTGGCAATGGTAATAATGTGTAAAGGGATAGATGTGTGTATGTGTGTGCGTTTTTCATAAGGGGTCTATTTTTATGGGATGAATAGTGTATTACCATTTATTACTTACAGAATGTGAATCCTGCTTTCTCTGTCCTTATTGGTAACAGCTTTTTCTCCCAGTCACAGAGTTGCTCTTACAGCCACCTCATTCATACGACTTCATTTTGTAACAAGTATATGCAACCTCATTTCAGAAAGAACTGATGTTAATAAAATTAGTTGGTCACACACTGGAGCATTTATTGAGATCCTCTGGTTGTATGTTTCCAGATCATAGTAGAGAGAAAAAACAACCTGTAGACCAATGAGAAAGTGTAGCAAAAGCTGCAAGAGCAGCATATTTTTTTTCTAATACCATCTCTTCTGGGAAACATAACCCTTCTGTGCTCTTCCAGACCATTGATTCCATTCTGAACCCATAAAAAGGAGATTATAAATCAAGAGAAGGAGGTGCTGGTAGAATACTATGAATGGTTTATAAGTTGTTTTGTGAACAAAATTGAGACCATTAGAACTCCTGAGCAGCCTTCTATCTCTAATCATTTTTTCCATTAACTAAGTTTTTGTCATCTCTAGAGAGAGTGGCATGTCTTTTATAGCAGAATCATACAGTAGAATTCTAAAGCATCTAACAGGCACTGCTTGCCCATTGCTGCCCACATCATAATTCTTGTAAAGGTGCAAGTACCTTACATAGACACTACTTTCTCTTGAAATTTTCTAGGATGTGATTCACTGATCACATCTCTCTAATACAATAAAGTGATATGAACATGTATATACATTTAAAATCAGTAGACATGAGTTCTGATCTTAATTTTGTTTCAGTATATTTGTATAACCTTAGGGAAATTTTCTTAACAAAATGGAGTCCAGGGCTGGAGGGATAGCATAGAGGTAAGGCATTTGCCTTGCATGTAGAAGGATGGTGGTTTGAATCCCGGCATCCCATGTGGTCCCCTGAGCCTGCCAGGAGCGATTTCTGAGTGTAGAGTCAGGAGTAACCCCTGAGCGCTGCTGGGTGTGACCCGAAAACAAAAACAAAACAAAACAAAAAAAGAAGTCTCCAGTCATCAAAGTACAATAATAAAGAATGAAGACATAGGTGTCTCACAGGATGTGTGTTACACAGTAAAAAAAAATTGCACAAGTGACATTATTTAAAAATTGAGAAACATTTTAATATAAAAATCACCCACCATCAATAATTATCTAATTATAATATCATCACTTCTATAGTGTCTTAATATAACATTTTCTTGTTTCAAAAATTACATGAATATAGGAATATATAGAGTTTATAGGTTGTTCTGTTCTTATTTCTATGTGGTCATGGTCATCCTTATTTCTGCAATCTAGTGTACATTATCTTTGGGTGATATTTCAATTTCAGTCAAGAATAAATTTTTATTTTATTATTGTCTGGGATTACACCTGAGTGTTCAGGGCTGACTAGTACTGTGCTCAAGGCTCACTCATGGTGGTGCTCGGGGAACTGTTCTGTTCACCATTAAATCTTGATTTCTGTATGTCATAAAGTACTATACTCTGATGCCGTCTTTCTGATCTGATCATATTATTATTATTCTAACTTAGCTTATAAATTTCCAAAGCTCTTTCCTTCACCTCAAGTGAAGAACAATACACATATATTAAATATATCTATTCTTATTGCGTTTTTGTCTTTAAATATCGGTTCAGAAAACAAATATACTAAAACTCTGAAAGTGTTGAAGAAGCTGCTTATTCTCCTTATTTTAATTTCTGGGTCACATACAGTATTTCTCAGGGCTTATTCCTATTATGGATCACTCCTATTATTAGAATCACTCATAGATCACTCCTGGTGGTGGTGGTGAAACCATATGGGATGCAAGAGATGGAACCCAGGTTAGCCAGATAAAATGTAAATGTCCTAAGTACTGTATTATTGCCATTTCCCAAGTTGACTACACTTTTTCTCATGCTGTCAGGTGGGTAAGATACATCCATGAGAACCAATAGTGACAATCTTGTGTCTGCATTAAACACTTGTCTGATCATGAAATCTCCACAATTTTGCAGAACAAACAGGAGAAATAGTGCAGTAGTTAAGGTGCTTACTTTTCACCCTAAGGAAGGATCCTATTTCTATTCCAGGTACCACATGGTCTCTGACCATTGCCCAAGCAACTCTGAATGTGTCCCCAAAATAAAGCAAGCAAAACTATAATACAATGCATGCCAGATAGAATATATGAAAGAAAACATTCAATATGAATGAGCTTGTTTAAAACCCTGTGTCATGCTGTGACTAAGCAACACTGCCTATTATTCAGTTATGTAACCAGGAAATTTATTTTCTTTCCCTAAGTCAGTTTTGATTGTGTTTCCTGTCACTTGCAAACAACTGAAATACATAAACAAAGGTATTTTTAAATTATATTTTTAAATAAAATTTAAAGCTTCCACATAAATTCTCACAAGATCTTTCTATCTATACACTAAATCCTCTCTACAGATCACTAAGATATCTACTTTCACCAACATTGAAGAAGAAGGATTTGAGATGTCACATATATAGTCAAGGTCACATATATAGTATTGGGGATCGAGGAAGAATGCTTATTATAATGCAAGGAAGATTCTTTGTATAAAACATTTTACATAGTCATATGCAAGGTATAGGACTACTTTGTGCCCCTTTGAATTTCTGGAGCATCCTGGGAAGTTTATCCCTCAATTATGCCTCTATCATAAGAATATATGGAAACCAAGAAAAGAATGATTCAGTAGATGATGAGTAGAAAAGTAATTACTAGAAAAGTAATCACTAGTTAGGAGTCAAAGAGATAAAGCAGCAGATAGTCTCTTGTCTAGTATGAGAGCTCATCTGAGTTCAATTCCCAGAATATCTCTGGCCTCCTAACATAAGCAGGAGGTATCCCTGAGTGCAGAGCACGAATAATATCTGTACAAAACCAACGGTAGAAAAAAATAAAGCAAATTGAATATATCCAAAGTGGCAAGAGGAAAATATTTTCTGACTATAGTCAGAGATTTCACTATAAAATAATGTGTCTCCATGGAAATCCATCGTTGGAACTTAACAGAATGCCTCTCACCATAACATCTACCCACCCACCATTCTATGAGTCATAATTTGATTAATCTTGAAGACAAAGGAGATAATGTGGTAAAGAATACAGAAAGAAGACCAAAAGGAGTATGTCATGCTGCTAATCCTGCTAATTTGAATAGAGTTGAAATGGAATGATTCAAGAAAGAGTAGATTATAATAAAAAGGTGCTATGTTTTACATCCTGGTTCTTGAGGACTATAAAATTCCTACAACTTTATGTTACTATATTAAACCACTTTTACAAAAGTTTGGGGACTGATTTTATGCAGGGCACACAATAGGCAATCATGGTTCAGCTCTTCCAATAGTTATAAATGTGCTGCATGGTCTGATAGGGTTCACATCTTTGTTCCAAGGTGGTTACATATCATCACTCAAAGGAATCACTTAAGATAACATTGATATATGAATTATTTTCCCTGACCAAAAGGAAGCTCTTTCCAGTCAATTGGCACTCAGTCTTGAGTGTCTGAATGCCTTACAGTTAAATTATTAGAAAATGACATTGAAACTAGAAAATTTCCCCATTACCCATCTCTGAGTGACTTTAGTATACAGGAGAATATATGTACAGTTACTTTATAAACTTGAAATAAATACAAAGCAAGAACTTACATTAAAATTGAAGATAATTTTTTAAAATAATTTTCAATATCAAATTCTAGTTTTGAGCATCAGTGTTACTTCATTCTAAATAACAATAATATTTCTTTTGCCCTTACTCGTGCTCAGTACCAAGCTACGTTCAAAGGGGAGAACAAGGCACTCATTCATGTCATCAGTGCATCCTGGATGGATTGTTACATTTCTTGCCTTTCTAGGCTTTCTTGACTGTTTACTTAGGCAATATATCTTGTTATTATTATACTACATTCATCGGGTTTAAGAAAAGTACACAGAGGCCCTACTTCTATTATAATCCTATAATTAAAAAAACTATAGTTAAAGAAAGACAAATACAGTATTGGAGACTTAGAGACGCTCTAACACTTAACTGAATATTCCCAAAGCAATCATTTCAAAGGTAAGGTTAACTTGGGGTGCTAAGGATCTTGTTGGTGATAATGTTTTCAAGTAGAAAAGAATACTGTGAGACATGCCTCCTATCTTAAGCCTCATGCATCTGCTTCCTACTCTCCATATTGGGAGTATCTACAATGTAAGAGCTCAGGCTCTCAGAAATCAGTAGATGTGATTAAAGGGCAAGTAAACTGGGGGGATAGTTTAATATCTCAACTGGGGGGATAGTTTAATATATCAAGTGTGTGATAAAAATAGAGGAGCCCTGTTTTGAATCTCCAAACACCATGTGATTCCTTGAGAATTAAAAAATAGCCCTAAACATAAAGCAATAATTTGAGTAACCCTAAACACCATTGTGTGTAATCCAACAAAACCCCAGAAGACTGGAAGGTATGAAAAGAGTGAAAGGGAAAGAAAGGAAAGAAATGGGAAGGAAGGGGAAGAAGGCTAGGGAAGGGAAGGTGAGGGAAGAGAAGGGAGGGGAAGGGAAAGGGAGAAAAAGGAAGGAGAGGGATGGGCGAGGGGAAGCGAAGGAGAAGGAGAAGAAAAAGAAGGGAAGGAAGGGAAGAAAAGGGAAAGGTGAGGGAATAGAAAGAAGGGAAGAGGGAAGAGAAAGTGAAGGGAAGGGTAGGGAAAGGGAGGGATGGGAAGAGAAGGGGAAGGGGAAGGAGAAGAGAAAGGAGAGGGAAAAGAAGTGAAGAAAAGGGGAGGGAAGGAGAGGGAAGAGAAGGGGAAAAGAAAGGGAAGGGGAAGGGAATGGAATGGAATAGAAGGTGGGGGAGGGAAGGGAAGAAACGAAAGGGGAAGGGAGGGAAAAGGAAGAGACAGGAGGGGAGGGTGAGGGAAGGGGAGGAGAAGCAGAAGGTAAAGGGAATGGAAAGGGAGGGGAGGGGAAGGGAACGGAAGGAAGGCCAGGGGAAGGGAAAGGGAGGAAAGAGAAAGGAAGGAAAGAGAAGGGGAAGAAAAGGAAAGAGAATGGGAAGGAAAGGAAAGAAATGGGGAAGGAGAGGGAAGGGAAGGGAAGAGGGAATGGAGGGAAGAGGGGGGAAAGGTAAGGGAAAAGGAAGGAGAGGGAAGGGCAGGGAAGGGGACAGGGAAGGGAGGGATGAGAAGAAGGGAAGGAAGGGAAGAGGCAAGGGAAAGGAAGGGAAGGGAAAAGGAAAGAAAGGGGGAGAAAGGGAAAGGAAAGGGAGGGAACAGTAGAGGAGGGAAAGGGAGGGAAGAGAAAGGAAGGTGAGGAGAGGGAAATGTAGGGGAGGGAAAGGGAGGAAAGGGAAAGAATGGGTAAATAGGGGAGGGAAGGGAAAGGAAAGGAAGGTAAGTGAGAGAGAGGGAAGGGAAGGGAAGGGAAGGGAAGGGAAGGGAAGGGAAGGGAAGGGAAGGGAAGGGAAGGGAAGGGAAGGGAAGGGAAGGGAAGGGAAGGGAAGGGAAGGGAAGGGAAAGGAAGGGAAGGGAAGGGAAAAGAAAGGAAGCAAAGGGAGAGGAAGGGAAGGGATGAGATGGAAAAGGAAGGGAAGGAAAAGAAAGAGGGAGAGAAGGGAAGGGAAGATAAGGGAAGGAAAGGGAGGGGAGGGATGGAAGGGGAGAATAGGGGAAGGAAGTGAATATCAATTGAGTATGACAACTTAGGTTATTCTTTGATATAAAATTAATCCAAAATTTGTCAAATTATCTGCAGTCACTTTTTATTAATTTGTAATATTTTTTAGAGGTCAACCCCCCAAGAAAACAAGGTTGGGAAAAAATGTAAGATCAATCCTCTCCATCTATGCTCAGTCTTTTGGTGCAGGCCTAATTGTTTGGTGCTCAGATATTGTGGTTCTTACCAGCCCTAGGCCAAAAGACATCAGTACTGAAGTTCCAAGAGGTCCTGGAGATTGAATTTATGGCATCACATCCAACATGCATATGGTATCTTTCTATCTCTCCTGCGATCTTTACTTACTATATTTGTTTTCTTTGTGGTGCAATTAGAGCCAGACTTGGATGTCCTCAGTGTTTACCCGTGACTCTGTCCTCAGGGCATCACTAGAGATTGTTAGGAACAGGGCTCATATAAGTGCAAGGCAAGCCCCTTAATCCTTGTCTGCAAGACAGTGATGTGATGTTTCAGATTATTGTTTTGCTCAAATCCTGAATGATTAGACTGTTCCAGAAACCAAGTTTTTAAATGTCTTTTCTCAAATGTAAGCCTACTCCTTCTAGGTGATTTTGTATCTCCTTCTCTAAGCTTCCTTTCAAATGCAAATCCCGACTCTTTAATAGGTCTAATCTTTTGCTTCTAGTATTCAGAATTATGTTATGTGGTGCAAGGGGTAAGGCATCTACCTTGCCTGCGATTCCTCCAACCCTGGAGCGATTTCTGAGCGCATAGCCAGGAGGAACCCCTGAGTGGACACTCAGTGTGGGTCCCCTAAAAAAATAAGATGTTTAAAAAAAAAAAAGAATGTAGTATTAATTTCATACGATGAGTTGAACTGTAGAGTTTGGTTGGATTTCACTAATTGTCTACAAAAGTCCCTCTTCTTTATAAACATTCAGAACAGGCCCAATAGTCCATTTATATTAGGGTAAGCCTTATTTTATTCTAATACTTCTGCTCTTGCTCCCTAGGCCCTTTTGCAATGTGAAAACCCACCTAAATTGCATTAGCTCCATTTAAGTCATTTTGTCTGTCACTGGACCCTCCCGGGACTAGGGATAGATTGAAGGGAAATAAAGATTGTTGGTTTGTGGGGTTCTACACTCACAAGGTCACAAGCTCAGACTCCACACTTTTCACTTTAAGCTTCCTTGAATTATTTTCCAAAATGACCCTGCTCCAGAGCTATTTTCCTGGGGTTGAAATATGGTGTGTGGAGGCCAACAATTTATTCCTCAACTCTCAGTCTCTTCTCATATTAACATTTCCCATCTTTGTTTTCATAACCTTCCCACTTACAATTAATTGATTTGTAGAATGTCTCTTAGCTATTTGTCTGGTATTTGATTATGGTTAGAATAGAGATTATGGATATTCCAATACAGTAGCACAGACATGAAGTCACCTTCTTTTCTTATCTTATGTATGTCTTAATATTATGTGAAATTATCACTGCCACTTAGTGTAGGCAGTGTCTTTCAGTAATTTACTAGTTTCCTCTTACCATGCTTCGCTATTTAGAGGTGAGTCCTGAAGTCCAGTTCACACTCAAGGGAAATGTAGTTACTCTTCTATATATGGATGAGAAAACCCCAAAATAAAATTTTAATGTATGTAAAAATTAACAAGCTATTAAAAATATCTGTGAGCAAGTATTCTAAAGCCCTGAAAATATCTTACATCCTTTTATATTTTATCTGCTAATCTTATCATCTATACATGACTGTAATGATTACTACTCATTACACGAGCCTTTTATAAATTGAAAATTTTCTGTATTATTATAACTATATATTTTCCTTCTATTATATTTATATTGAAATAGACTCATGTATCTAATAATATAAGGTGGTTATTTCATACTATTTTTGCTAAAATATTTTTTCATTCACCTTTATATTTTTTCATATTACACTTGACCAATTTTCCATCTTTATACTTTTCTTTCTTCCTTCTTCCTTCTTTCTTTCTTTCTTTTCTTCTTTCTTTCTTTTCTTATCTTTCTTTCTTATCTTTCTTTCTTTCTTTCTTTCTTATTTCTTTCTTTCTTTCTTTTTCTTTCTTCTTTTCTTTTCTTTCTTTCTTTCTTTCTTTCTTTCTTTCTTTCCTTTCTTTCTTTTCTTCTTTCTTTTCTTTCGTTTCTTTCTTTCTTCTTTCTTTCTTTCTTTTTCTTTCTTTCTTTCTTTCTTTCTTTCTTTCTTTCTTTCTTTCTTTCTTCTTTCTTTCTTTCTATATGCCTAGACTCATGATTTATCTGACTCTATGACATTTACTTGTATTTGTTCAAGTTTTCAAAAGTTCTTCAGAAAGATTCCATTTTATAAAATGATGATCTTAAATCAGGAGTAATGAGGCCTGAGTGGTGGTGAGTAGCAGTAAGGCATCTGCCTTGTCAGTGCTAGCCTAGGATTGATCCCCCGGCATCGCATGTGGTTCCCCCAAGCCAGGACCAATTTCTTTTTTTATTAATTTTTTATTTTTAATTATGAGAACAAAGATGCACAGAAAGAGGGCAAGGTAAAGTTACAGTGGAAGGACAATCACCCATAAACAGAATTCTCATTAGTCCCATTGCTGATATCTTAACTTTGAACTTTCAGCCAAAGAACATTAAGAAAAATAAAACAGAACTCATGTAAAATTACTTTGTCTTTCAAGTCCCCAGATTGTATTACATAATATTTCTTAGCAGCACACATAGCAATCTAAAGACATAAAACTTATGTAACTCATTAAACATTGAAGGCAAAGTACTTTTTACATTTACATGCACATGCATATTAGTATGTTAACCTCAAAAATTTAAGTGCGTTGTTTTTCTTAAGGATTAGAGTAAAAGGAGCACAGTAAAAATGGTGTTAGAGTGGCAATTATTGTGTTCATAGGCCCACCAAAATATAAGGGACATGGAAAGAAAAAGCCTTGACCTAAATACAAGGAGACCCTACTCCTAAAGTTTCCTGCCATAAGACCAACTCTAGGCTCCAGGCAAACTCAGTTGTTCAATCCAGGTCATTGTCTGTAGTGCCAATACACTTTTATTTTTCACACAGTCTCTGTTGTTGGTATCATGTTTCTGTATTAAAGATCCTGGAATCTGCAATCAGATTGGTGCAGAGTGTCCTTTCGTTTCACCTCACAATAAAAGGGCAATGCAGAGAACCCTGTCCTGTAAGCAGGTCGTTGTTGTTGTCAAGTCTTCTTAGTGTTAAGGGAAGTCTCTTTTGAGCAGGTCGATGTCAGAACAGTGGTAGGGTCTTCCCTGGTAGAGAGGATTGCTTCCAGGTGTTGTTATAAAAAGCCTTGGATGTTTCGTAGATAAATTCCCTGGTTCAGGGGTGAATGGAGGATGCCCATTCTTCTGAGGCCTGTGTCAGGTCATTATATCAATGTTCCGGGTGTAAGGCCCCATTGCACTATGAGATTTGTGTGTTCCAATCTCTATTAGATAAGCACTTATTTGTATGTATAGTATTTTCCCATTTTAATGTGCCTATGCAAACCAGGAACAATGCCATGTGGCATTATTGGTGCATATGGGGGCCATAAGAACAAGTGCAACAATCCCCATGACATGGTTCAATCATAAGCATTAAACTGAGTGACTCTTCCACCAAAATTCCTTATTGAACAGCTCACAAAGAGAAGACAAGATAAAAAGTGGGTAGAATCATCACGGTAAAAGAATATTTAGAAAGAGTTATAGCTGTTAAAGAAAATACACATAAAATATTCAAAAGATATATGTGTCCAATTTATGTCTTTTGAAATAGTTGGGGGTTGTTAAATCCAATCACGACTTTGGTCTGTGATTAGAACTGTGTAGTACTGAAGTTAAAAGGGTAAATGTGAGGTACTGATGTTTGGAGGTGAGAGAGTTAAGGAGTAATAATGAGCTTTGTAGGGATGTGTGAAAGGGCAGAATCTGTTGGGGCAGGAGGTCGGTCTTGGTGCCTAACAAATTAAGAATTGAGGGTATAGAGGGTTAATTAAGGTGAAGATAACGAATCCGGATTGGGAGATGAGGGAGTAGAAGGGGAAATATATCAGAGATATAGATATAGATAGAGTAGGGGAAATATATCAGAGGGGTTATATACATTGTATAGATGAATTGTTTATAGATTACGCTTGGCAGTCAGAGAGGACCACTGTACAGGAAGTCACGTCTACATAGACACTGATTTTAGAGACCTATTTTAATATTATCCTCCAAATCTAGGGAATTCCATTTTTTTCTAGAAACAGTCGAGAATTAAGAATATTTTTGGGTGTTGTTAAAAAGTATATATGTCACGCGGGTGCATTTGCACCTGCGTGCTTTTGAAGATGAATACTAGTAAGAAGAGAACTTCTGAATGGGGTCCAGTCTGGTGTGGGGGAATCTCAGTCCCCGGGACTAAGTGTTCAGCCCAGGGGGCCTATGGCTAGCTGTCCTGCCCAGAGCCCCCAATATACCAGCTGAAGAGAAACAGAAGAACTGGCATGTGGAGTCTTCTGGGTGCAGCCATGCCTCTTTAGTTTTTGGATGCATAGGGGAGGAATTTCTCTCCCCCATCCTCCCCCCAGGGCCTGATTAACTAGGCGTGGCCCGAAGACCCGTCTGGCATGGGGGAGGATCTCAGTTCCCTGGACTAAGTGGTCAGCCCAGGGGGCTTATGGCTAGCTGTCCTGCCCAGAGCCCCCAACATACCAGCCCATGTGCTGACCAGTTCTTCTGTTTCTCTTCAGCTGGTATGTTGGGGGCTCTGGGCAGGACAGCTAGGCATAGGAGCCAGGGGCAATTTCTGAGCCCATAGCCAGGAATAACTCCTGAGCATCACTGGGTGTGGCCCCAAAACAACATCACAACAACAATCAGGAGTAATGATCATAGGTACCTGAAAGTTATCAACCAGCATGTATATATTCAAATAGGTGTATTTATAATAACCATTATACATATAACTATGCTTAGTATATCAGTCAAAATATTAAATTATTTTACTTTTGTTTGTCCCTTATTTTGTCATACTACTTCAATGTTCATTGTAGCCTTCCTGGTTTATTTGTAGTCTTCCTAGTATACTTGTTCTCACTTGTTATCTATATCTCTCACTTGTTATCTATAATGCATTTGCTTTTTTAAAATCTTGTAAATATTTTAAATAGTAAAGATTTTCAACCTTGTGGCAAGAGAGATAATATAGTAGGTAAGCACTTTACCTTGTATGCAGTCAATCAGAGTTTAATCTTTGGTACCACATAGCATCAAGAGTATATCCTCAGTACAGTTGGGTCTGTCTCAAAATAAAAACAAAGAAACAAAAGTTTCCAGTTTGGATTTTGTGAAAAAATAAATATACCATAGTTGATTAAAATGCTTAAAAATTTATGTACCTAAAATTATTTTGAAAGATTTGTAATCCACTTTGGTCAAAATAAAAATTAAGAAAACAAGTATTTCATCAAAATACTTGTATATACACTTACTTATATTCCACTCACTTAGATGTAAACTATCACTGGTACATATAAGGCCTCTAAATAGTTTTCCCAACTAGTCTCATAAAACAATTTATCATTTAATATTTTACTTCATTTGAATATACTATAAAATTAATTAACTTTTTATTCATTTAATTCTGTTTATTATATTAATATAATATTAAATAGCAATATCACATAGTGGTTTGTTATTATTTTTCAGTATTCTATATACTCTTTATTTTTTATTTTATTTTATTTATTTATTTTTGTTTGTTTTTTGGTTCACACTTGGCAGCGCTCAGTGGTTACTCCTGGATCTACACTCAGAAAATGCTCTGGTAGGCTAGGGGGACCATATGTGATGCCGGGATTTGACCGCCATCCTTCTGCATGCAAGGCAAACACCCTACCTTTATGCTATCTTTCCAGTGTCATATTATTAAATCATTGTTTTGAGTTATGATTTACAGAGAATAAAATCATCCACATTCTAAATTTATATTGAGTTCAGACTTATTTGTGAACTCACACGAATGCCATCCTGCTCCAAGTAAACTTTCTTGTTTTGTTCTGTTTTTGATATTTCAGCCACACTTGATGATGGGTTACAAGTTACTCCTGGCTATGCACTCAGAAATTGCTCCTGGCTTGGGGGACCATATAGGACACTGGAGGATCAAACCACGATCTGTGCAAGGCTAGCACAGAAAAGACAGATGCATTACTGTTGTGCCATCGCTCCAGTCTCTCAAAGTAAAATTTCTAATATAGCATGGCTGAACTCTCAATTTTGGAAATCAAAGATGGGAATATGGGCTAAATTTTCATCAGTAGGCTTTTGGGTTATTCCTGTCTATATACCCAGAAATCACTCCTGGATCAGGGGACCATATGGGATGGCAGGATCGAAGCAAGGTTCATCCTAGGTCAGCCACATACAAGGCAAATGCCCTACCACTGCAAAACCCCTCACGCCTCAATTTCTTCCATTTCTTTAAGCCAAATATTTTTGCTGTTTTTTTTTTCCTTTCTTTCTTTAATTAGATAGTTCTCATTAGTTCTTACATAATATTACATAATATTGTTTTTTGTTTTGTTTTTTGGTCACACCCAGTAGTGCTCAGGGGTTACTCCTGTTTCTATGCTCAGAAATCACTCCTGGCTGGCTTGGGTGACCTTAGGGGATGCTGGGATTTGAACCACTGTCCTTCTGCATGCAAGGCAAATTCCCTAACTCCATGCTATCTCTCTGGCCAACATTTCTGTTTCTTAAAGTTGATTATTTCATATAAAATAACCCTATATTATCCCGTGAACACTACTAAGAATGATCCTTGAACACTGAAACAGGAGATAGCACAGATGTTCCTTTTTTGTTCTAAATATTACATGATTATGAAGGTCCAAAGAGATATAGTGGGAATAACATCCAAGTAGAAAGCCAGAGTAGCTCCTGAGCACTTCTGGGTATGACCTCTCCCTCCACCAAAGAAAACAAAACATAATGGCTTAATTATGGAAGTAAAACTTATATTTATAATTTGGGAGTGATATTTCAGTATATGTATGTAATAATTATAATTTAGAAATTATTTGACAATATCTTTACTGATTTGAAAATGAAATATTTAATTATTAATTATTAATAGATATGTGTTTCATTTTTTGTTTCTTTAATTTTTATTTTGACCAAAGTGGATTACAAATCATTCACAGTAATATTTTAGGTACATAGAGACTTTGAATCAGGGGCATTCCCACCACCAATGTGGTCCTCCCTCCACCCCTGTTCCCAGTATGCATCCCATATCCCCCTTCTTTACCCCCCAGGCTGCTGTATAAGTGATCCCTTTGTGTCTAGCATGTTGTAGATTGGGTATCAATTCTGTTGTTGTTGGCTTTGGATTTGATGTTTAAGTCTGATCATTTTTATATTTCTACTTAATGTTCATAGGACTGTTTGGTCTTGGTATTTTTCATTATTTCCCCCTCAATTTATGAAGTGGAACAAGATGGTTCAAATCATGTGGTTGTTTGAAGGATAGAAAAAAATAAAATAAAATAGGGCAAAAATCAAACAAGCAAAAAATAGTAGGAGTCTTTCTAGACTAGAGGCTATAGATGTCATTTTAAGAGAAAAAAGGGAAAAAGGAAAAAAGCATAACAACAATACTAAAATTTTTTTTAAATCAAACAAAAAACTTGAAAAGCATCACAGCAATAACAACAACCACACAATAACCATGGTCCTGAAATAAAAAAAAAAAGCACAAAAAAAACCTCACAGAAACAAACAAATAAAACAAACAAAAATAATTTGTGCCTTTTTTTTTCTTGCATAGGCACAGTAAATATTGGGGATATTAGAAATGGAATTCTTTTGGCCTAAGAGATACAGGGTTTCTCCACCCTTGATGTATACTGTCATGGGAATAACTACAGGCTCCATACATGTTCTTTTACTCTCCCCTAAGTCATTTTGTGGTGACTGAAAACTTTCTGCTCCATTGTGGATGATAATATCATGTCTCTGTAGCTAGAGATCTTGGTATTTGCACAGTTCAAAGGATGGAGCCTAGGATGGAGACTTTCTTTATGGTTCTAGGAGTTCTGTTCCATCACTGTTACTTGAATCAATCTTCTGTAGTTGGTGGTCTTGGTTTTTGCCCTGATCCTTGGATGAAGCCTAGGATAGAGTCTTTCATTATTTTTCCAGAAGATTTGCTCAGTTGCAGTTGTCTCAGTCAGACTTCTGGAGTTAGAAATCTTGGTGGTTGTACAGATCATAAACCTAGGCCTAGACTAGGATCTTTTTTATTGGTTCCAGGTTAAGTTCTGCCCAGTCATAGTTATCACAGTCAGTTTTCTGTAGATATCGATCTTGGCTTTTGTACAGATCAGAGTATGACATGCCTTCTGATTTCATCTTATTGTTAGGAGGTGAGGTAAGACAACTCAACCTGCTTTTACTCCGAGTTGTTATCATTTCCTCATCGTCAGGATGTCATATCAAAACTGGTGCATGTTGGTGTCAGAGCAGTATTAAGAATGTCCCAGAGGGAGATGGGTTCCTGGAGCTGTTGCAGAGAACTGTGTTGGTTCTGTGTCTGGGATCTAGGGTTTGTGGTTGGACAGTCACTGTGTAATCACTTGGAATCTAAACTGGGTCCACGTGACATTTGTTCAAGGTGGGAGGTGCCCCTATACTGGAAAGTGTATGAGTTCTTATCCCTAGTAGATAAGAACTTGTTTCCATACATAACATTTTCCTATTTTTAGTATGCCTTTGCAAGATGAAATGGTGCTATATTATATGTCTGGTGATTTGAGGGTGAGAATGTCAGGCTCCATCATCTTTGTGCCCTGGTTTTGTCCTGAGCTATTATCCGAGGAAAGACTTTTCCTTGTAGGCTTTTGTATCAAGCAGAGAACCAAAACAGGTGGAGTAAGGAGGAAAAGAAAACAGAAACAAGACTATATATATATATATATATACACACTCACATTATGAAGTAAAAATAAATAAAAATAGTAAGGGAACAGAGCAATGCAGTAGACTAACTCATATTTGGGGATAAACAAGTTAAGAGATAGTATTATATAAGTCTTAAATTAACAAAGGAAATATAGACTTCCCCATTGTCTTTTGAGATATTTTTTAAGGGTGGGATGCAGGGCACATTTTCATCCCACACTCTGGTCTTGCTATGATTGAGAAATAATTTGCTGCAGAAAGGGCTGAGGTAGAGTTCTTGCACTGGGGATTCTTCTGGAGCTGAGTCCAGTATCATAGGACAGTCCATATTTGGGGTGGCTACCCTATGTAGTATTGTCCACTGCATCTTATGTATCAAAATTCCTTTCCTAAAGAGAAAGTACCAGTGTGGGTTTTATTTGACATAGATTGAATTGATGATGAGAAAGAAGAGGTAGAAGAAGAAACGGGAGAAAGGAAAGAAGTAGTGAGAAGAGAGAAGAGAAAAGAAAGAAAGGAAATGTTAATTTGCCCAAATGTGTTTAATGAGTAGTTCCTGCAATAAATATAAGTCTGTGGTTCATAGTTGACTGTTTCAGTGGTCTGGATGGTCACATGCTTTAGGTCCTAATAGAGGCCATAAACCAGAGAAAAAGGGTATATTGGAGTGTTTTATCAAGACATTTTCATAATGTAAACTGAATATGATATCTCGTGTGACTGAGTACCAAGGTCTCAAATTAGGGTGTCCACATTTTGTATCCAAGTACCCCTGTGGACAGAGAAGCTGAGAGGTTATTTTAAATCTAGTAAGATCAAGTCATTAAAACACATTTTTATGAAATACTTTCGCTGGGGACACTGGCTTCCAATCATATTCTTCACCTGTAACTTTGTATAAGATATATAAAACAACATTATATAAGCCTTTGCAGTAAAAAGCTGATTACATACCTGTTTGCTCTAAGCTGTTGTTTCCATTGTTGTTGGTTTCCATATGGTTTATAGTCAAGGCTTTGTGTTGTTCCTCTTCCACGTGCTTTAGACACTACTCCTCAGTAAATGTTTACAATTACAGTGCTTGTCTTTTATACCCTATTAGAGCACTGCATTTGTTCTTGGAGTATTACATGTATATGGTGTATATTCTATGTACTTCAGAAAAGTGCTATCATTCCATGTGTATCCTTCATCTTCTGACTTACTTCATTTAACATAATATTTTGTAGATCTATCCATGTTGCTGCAAAGTCCATGATTGTATCATTTCCAACTGCTATGTAGTATTCTTCATGATCCACTCATCTGTTATTGGACATCAAAGTTGATTCCAAATCTTGGCTACTGTGCTGAGTGCTGTGATAAATAGTGGAGCGTAAGTACTTTGGGATGAATGTCCTTCCGACTAAGGGATAGATACCAAGGAGAGAAATTGCTAGGTCATATGGCAGCTCAATTCTGAGTTTACTGAGCTCTCTCCACATTGTCTTCTAAAGGGGTTAGACCAGGCAGCATTCCCACCAGCAGTGGATGAGAATACCTTTCTTCCCACATCCCCATCAACAGAGATTGTTCTTATTATTTTTGATGTGTGCCATCCTCACTGGTGTTAGGTGGTACCTCATTGTTGTCTTGATTTGGATTTCCCTAATGGTGAGTGAAGGTGAGCATGTTTTCATATGTCTGTTGGCCATCTTTTGGTCTTTCTCGAAGTAGTGTCTATTATTTTTTTCTCCCCTTTTTTTCTATGGCTTTATTAGATTTTTTTAGCTCACCTTTCTGAGTTCTTTGTATATCCTAGATATCAGCTCTATATCTGACGTGTTGAGTGGAAATTTTTTTCCATTCCATTAATTATTAACTAGAGTTTCTTTCATTATGCAGAAACTTTTTAGTTTGATTAGTCCTTTATTTAGCTTTGATGCTAAAGTTCTTGCTATTGGCATATTATCCTCGAAGACTTTTTTTGATATATAGGTCTTCAAGTGTTCTGCCTATTTTTTCCTCAATAAACTTTATAAATTTGGGTCTGATTTCAAGGTCTTTAATCCATTTAGAGTTCATTTTTGTGTAAGGTGTGAGGTATGGATCAACTTTTAATTTCTTACAGGTGGTTATCTAGTTGTTCCAACACCATTTATTGAAGAGACTGTTTCTTGTTCCATTTCAAGTGCTTGGTTCTTTTGTCAAATGTTAGTTGACTGTGTATTTGGGGGGGGGGTTATCTCTGGATATTTTGTTCTAACCCACTGATCTGAGACTCTGTCTTTATTCCAGTACCATGCTGTTTTGATCACTATGGCTTTATGACAAAGTGTCAGATTAGGGAAAGAGATGCCACCCAGCTTCTTGTTTTTCAGTATGTACTTGGCCAACCTGGGTTTTTTGTGGTTCCAGATGAATTTTATAACTGATTTTTCTAAATCCTTAAAAAATGATGTCTGAATTTGGATAGGGATTGCATTGCATCTATATAGTAATTTAGGTAAGATAGTCATTTTGACTATGCTGATTCTTCCTACCCTTGAGCAGGGAATGTTCTTCCATTTCCATAGGTCCTCTTCAATTCCTTTGTGAAGCATTTTGAAGTTTTCATAGTATAGGTACTTGATATTTAATATTTGATATTTAATATTTAATATTTGATATTTGATATCAGGTACTTGATATTTTTAGATACTATTTTAAATGGGATCAACACCTTATTGTCTTTCACCTCTACTTCGTTATTTGTATAAAGGAATGCTATTGTCTTATGTGTGTTGATTTTGTAACCAGCCACTTTGGTATATTGGCTTGTTGTTTCTAGGAGTTTTCCTGTGGACTCTAGGATTTTCTATGTATATCATCATATCATCTGCAAAAAAAGCTAGTTTGACTTCTGTTTTCCTATCTGGATTCCCTTCTCTTGTCTAATTGCTATTGCTAGTACTTCTAAAACTCTGTTGAATAAGAGTAGAGAAATTGGGCAG